>NW_025956760.1:0-157265 GCF_023159225.1 Perognathus longimembris pacificus | reverse complement strand
CTATCAGAGACATATGGTGAAACAGTGAACATCTTTTAAATTATGACTCATGGTCATGCGGGTCATATTTGTTTCATGGCTAAATGACCTACTTTGTAGAAATGCATTATCTTTTTTTGTGGGGCTGCATCTCGACTCATTATGTAGAACAGCCACTTCAGTAATCAAATTCTGCTATAATCGATATATGCTGAAAACCTTCTTTATGAAGTGATGCTAATGTGAGGGAGTTCAAAGTGTGGCAGAGAGCAGAAGCATTTCTACTGCACCAAAATCTCAGTAATGAACCCGGAGTCTCAGTCTCTTACTGGCTCAAATCGTGTCCTTCATTCTCTAGGTAGCCTGGTTGTTTAATCCTGCTCCAACAGGTCCCCAACTTTTCTGGGAACAAATAACTACTGACCATCAGAGCCAATGCATATAGGAAATGATAGGAAAGCCTAGGAATGAGCCGAGGCCTCGGTGCACCCAATACCAGCGAGGAGGTGAGGGGAGGCTCTGCCATGGTAAGCAGATGTGGGTGACCACTGTTCGTAGGCGTAGGGGCCTGCCAGTCATTCACAGATGACGCTAATGCAGAGTTACTAGCATTAGTTATACAAAGGAGTTTCATTTTGACCTGTCTGTCTATGGATGGAAAGCCAATACCTCAAGCACTCATCTCCTCCATTACTCTCCCCCTATTCCCACAAGCCTCATGGTTCCATTTTCCCACACGCAGATAAAGAGTTTTGATCATATTTACCTTTCATTCACCCCAGCACTAGCGCCCACACCCCAGACAGGACTGCTTTGTGAGAGTGTGTGTCCATTGGCATAAGGCTCTACCAGGAATTCCACACAGGTGTATATTGTACTTTAATTTCTCCATACCCCTACCTTCAGTTATCCAGCATCTTGCAGTGAGATTTGTTTTGCCATCTTCATTCACAGATGCAATGGATTTTGGCATTGTTCATCCTCTGACATTCTCTTTTTTCTCCCCCTTCTGATCCTGTCAAACACAAGCTCCATCACAGGCATGTTATACATGCTGTACACCTCTGTAGCCTTGTTTGTGTTTTTGAGTATGTTTGTCTTTTAGGTGTAGCATGCACATAGGAAAAAAACAAAAACATGCAAACTTTGTCTTTTTGGATTACTTTGCTCAAAACTATGACCTCAAGATCCACTAACTTTGTTGTGGATGATACTATTTTGTTGTTCTTTGTGTGGAATAGTACTCTGTTGTATATCCATACCACATAGTTGTGATCCATTCAGAATCCGTTCAGTTGTGTGGCATCTGGGGTTCTGTCCATAGGTTGGCTATCATGAATGGTGCTTTAGTGAACATGGGTGTGCACAGGTGTTCACTGCATGTTAGATAAATGCCAAGAGTGGTATCTGCTAATTTCTCTGCTGACTGAACTCTTAGGGTCCTTTCCAGCAGGTACACAGCCCAGTGCACATTGTATTTTCATTTTAACTTTTTTCATAGTAATTTTTCCATTTTTGTTCTTTGAAGGATGTTACCTTAATTTTCCCGATAGGTATATGTAAACTATTACAGATGATAAATCCCAGGAAATGAGGTAACAATTAAATTCTCAAATAACCTAGGGGGTTAGAGTGACATTGTAGACACAAAGACACACAGCAGAAGGAAACTGTTCTAAATGGGAGTTTGCACCAGCTGCTCTGATCACATCATCACCACAGCAATTGACAATCCATTTCCTTGCCAGTATCTGGCAGTCTTAGAAGATCAATGACAGAGTTAGTGAAAGGATGATTAACATTATTTCCTAGGATATTAAATCATGTGCTGTTGGTCTCCACTGGTTATAAAGAGAATTTTTTGCTGTCTAGTCTGGGTCCCTTCTGTTACTAGTTATTAGGCGCTAGTTATTAGTTATTCCTTCATGATGTGGAGGTGATGGTTGAGCCCTACAAATGTCTCAAGCCCTGAAATGAATTCTAGTACTGGCACTACTCACATACAGCCCTGAGCAACTCACTTCATTATTTTATGATGTAAACTGTTGCCCTATAAAATAAGAGGGCTGCACTTAATCATTGCTGATGTCCGTTGTAGCATTAACAGCATATATAGTTCTAGCCATATTCAGATGGTTCCGTTATTAGTGAAATAGGCTATTAGGTTTAGTTTTATTTTTAGGATCTTGAGGTCTCATTAGGATGCATTAGTACATAACTTTCATTCATAGAATACCTAGTTTCAAGTAATGTCCAGGATTATCCCAAATATACAGTGAGAGCATCCCAGGGAAGAGAAATGCATGGGTCTGGTCATCATAACACAGTCCCTACACTGGCGATGCATTGCTAACGCTGAGCTAAACAGAAAGGTGTGAGTGGCTCCCAGAAGCCTCTGGGAGGATGAGTCTGTGAGCATCTGTGCATACCTTGTGTTTGTGTGCATATATGTGCATGGTGTGCACATGTGTGTGCATGTGCCTTCCCCCCACGTCGTGTTCTCAGATGGAGCCTCCTGCCTTTGTCCTTCTTCCTTGCCTTCCCCAGATGGTCCCAAGGTCCCCTGGAAGCTCTTGTTGCCAGCACATGCCCTGGACAGGAAACACCTGCATCAAGATGGGCACTTCTGGTTACTAGCACCCTTGGCCCTGATGGGTATACTCGGCACACTTGACCAGGGACGATACAACTTTTTGAACTGAGAGTGAAAAACATGTCATGTTTGCTGAAGTAATGATGTCATCAACACCCAGGCCTGCATGAATATTGTGATGTCCACTTGGACATCACTGGTCTCCTTTTCTTATCATCTTTTGTAACCTTGTCCAACGGTACTAGACAATTGTCAGAAAGACAGATCAATGACAAAGAATTAGTCACTGATGTCTGCTGTCTTCTTTATGTCTGCGGTTTAAAAAAAAGAATCCTTGATCTCCTTCCATGCCTCTGACCCTTCTACCTAGGACAACTCATGAGTCACAGTAAGTAGCTGGGAAGCATGCTTCAGAAAGGTTTTAATTCAAGTCACAAGGTAGGGAACAGCTCAGATTTGGAGCCTCACCTCATAGTTTTGGGCCTTGGGTTCAGTCTCAACAACACACACACATACACACACACACACACCTTTCCATAACACAGACCAAGTCTCTTCTTCCTTTTTTGTTTCTGACTCAGTACAGCCTCTTTTCATTACTGCAAATTAAATGGTTTATCTTCTGGGGAAACAACTATTTTATTTTGGAGGGGCGGTAGAACCATGGGCCTCATGCAAGGTAAGTGCTCTACGGCTGAGCCAAATATCCAACCTCATACAGCCATTTTCTTAACTACACTATCCTTTCCTTGTCCTTGCCAGAGGCCTGCTTCTAAGTAGCTAACATAGATGTCTCCTAATGTAGATGAATAAGCTAGTCTCACTCCTGTAGCATGCTGGCAGCTTTCCATTTGGCTTTGGCTCCCCGTGCAGACTCTCACACCTGCTTACTGGTGTGGGTGCCCCAGACCTGGGGGTTTACTGGTGTGGATGCCCCAGACCTGGGGGTGTGGGAAGACTCCAGCGATGGCATGGGGTGGCGGCCCACACAAGGGTCAGGAAGAGCGGTGAGCATGCTGTTGCGGAGCAACAGTAGAAGGAGGCCACACCGGGAATCAAGTCCACTGACTGTGTAGGTGATGTCCCTGAATCACTGTCCATGCAAGTTTGAGCCTCAGGAAAATGTTTTAATTTTCATATGTCAAGTTGGTATTTTTAAACTCTTCAGCTTCATTGAAGCTTCTTCCCACAATTAAGGTTACTAAGGTAATAATAACCTGTGTAATTTGATAAGATACTGCTTGGTAAATACATGCTGTGATACATCTGATCAGTGCCTTGCATTTAATAATTTCATCTTTACCAGAACTTCCCGAGTATATTCAGATTGTGGAGAACAGGGTTACACAGAGAGTAAGTTTGTGGCAAGGTCTGGTTTATGAGAGTTGACCCAGAGACTTCCTTACCCCTTTATGCAGTAGGTAAAAAAAAAAAAAGTTCTCCAAGGGTTCCCAGGTAAAACCACCCATCTGCAAACCAATTAGGCCCACGAGGACCCAGGAGGCACCAGAGGAGAGGCCCACCCAGTATGCACCTGCGCTCATCCATTTCCCGGGCAGAGCACCCGGGAGCCTGCTAGTGAAGTGTGGGCACGGTTCTGCTTCACCCCCAAGGCCATCTGTTTAATTTTAGTGAAGAATTAATGATGCAGGTAAATACTTCTCATGGGAAGTCTTTCTCGCCCATGTTTTAAGATCATATTATAGACATATTTCTATCAAATACTACATTATTTTTACCCCCCTGAAGGTAATTCTTCATTCTTAGGAGTGATTCTTTCCTCATGTGATTAAAAAAAATGTTAGGGCTGCCCCCCCATGTTCCATTCCAGAGTTGGGCTTTGAACTCAGGCTCAGGATCTTACTTGCTAATGTTGAATAGCATCTCACATTTATGCCCCAGGCCAGCTTGGATGGTGATCGCCCTATTTATGCTTTCCACGTAACTGGGAGGACAGGTGCATGCCTCTATGCCCATCTCTCTAAGATGGAATCTTGGGAGCTTTTTGTCCCAGCTGGTGTTGAACCTTAACCCTACTGATTCCCACCTCCTCAGTGCTAAACTTAGATAATATATTGATGACATTCTCTCTCATAACATGTCAACATTATTGGCGAGGTTGAAAGAACATTTGTTACTTACTTGACACCTGAAAGGCAAAGTGGTCAAGTGACTGCGATTAAAGAACCCACTGATGAAGCCCAGACACTAGCTCAGGTCCCAGTTCCCAATTTCTTGCCAAAATAAACGTTTACATTTTGTTTCTGTTTGCATCCTATTTACATTTTATTGGACCAGTACAGTTCACTCTCCCGAATGCCGTCACCACACAGAGGAGCGGGTCGACCAGCTCTGCTATCTTCTCATTATGAGTCGATGTGCTTTAATCTTCAGGTGTCAATCAGCCCGCTGCTTCCAGGACTTAATAACCTCCCCATTTCCCTCCATTCCAACCTCAACTGTGGCGCTTTTCTCCTATATATGGAAAGCCCCACTGTCCTCAACCCCACCCAGTCAAAGTGCAGCTGCGTCTCCCCGGCTCTACAGAGACTCTCACCATCGTTGCTCAAGTGAATAGGCTTCCACTGCAAACTCATTCAATGATGGACATGGGTGTCATCTCAGTTGTTGAATAAATCTGAAAAATATTTATGTGAGTCAGTCAGCTGTCCTGGAGCCCACCTATGACCCAGCCCGGGGTAGGCTGAGGCAGGACCACCACAAGTCAGCCTGGGCTAGTTAGTAAGCACTAGCTATATAAATGTGGTTTGGGTGAGCATATGCTTTATTCTCTTGGTGAGATTTCTAAGAGTGAATGTTTGGTATTTGTTCTGAGACATTTGTGCTGTCTTCTCTGTGGAGGAGTTTCAAGTGCTCTACATCCCCACAAAGTCTGGGTTGTCACCTCTTGGAGATTTGGGCTGTTTGAGAATGTGGTATGCTGTCTTACTTAGATTTTACTTTGCATTTCTTTGATGAGCAAAGATGGAATATCTGTATCAATATATAGTGTCCACTTTAATATGTTTTATGTTAACTGCTTCAAATAGTTTGCCAATTTTTATTGACTTGTTGTGGTAAGGATTTTAAATGCATATCTTCTGGCTAGGATGACTTAGCCAGATAGATGTATTTGAAAACATTTTTATGTGTGTCTAAGGCTTGAATTTCCATTTCTTTGACCCTGTCTTTGAGATGCAGAAATTTATACTTGAGTAAAACCCAGTTTGTTTTCTATTAGTATCCAAGCTAACAGATCTTCATATGCTCACAGAGATTTTCTCCTTGGTTTTCTTTTATATATATATATATATATTTTTTTTTTTCTTTTTAGTCTTTATACTTAGGTCTTCCACTCAATTTATATTAAATGTTTGGAAATCAACTCTGTGCAAAAATGTGGTTCCACTTCTGGGACCTTAGCTATTTTTGAATGATCCAGGTGGACATAGGTAGAACTGTGTGGGCCGCGTGCAGAGGAAGCTGTCCCTGTATCCCACCTGAGTGACCAGCACCGAGTGGGGTCACCTGAGCCAGTCGCGACTTCTGTCTTGAATGACTCATTGCTTGGAGTGGTTGGCATCGTACTTGTGGGACCCGCTGTGTTAACTTTATTCCCTCCATGCACTTTGTAAGGGGCCTGAGACTATGAAGAGAAATACGTTGGAGCCCTCTTACCCCCAGCTGACCCACAGAGAGGGAGTTGAGTGGAGCTGCTTCTTCCTGGTGGCCTCTGGACTCGGAGCCACACATCCTGCTATGGAAGCGAATGTCATGATGTCATGTTGATGTCTACTGCTTCCTGACCATCTCATATGACACGTCTCTGTAACACTACACAGCCCACATCAGTGGCGTAAAATTATAGCCAACACGCTTTTCAGTAAGCTTGTCTCATCAACTTCTTTATTCAAGTCAAATCAAACATTTTGAAGCACTTTTAAAACTTCAAATACATTAACCTACCATTCTTAGGACCTGTGCAAGGAGTACTGAGATATTACACTTTCAGATATCACTGAGCCACATTTAAATCAATCGATTTTTTATGCATTCAGACATATCAAATCTACTTGGTGCTTGTAACATCTTAATTTGTTCTGCATTGAAAAATCCCACTTCAGATTTCACAGTGGAAATGTAACTCAGGAAGAAAAATCAATACTTACATGCCTGGAGTTAAGCAAAACCAGGTTTCATACCACAAGGTAGATTGATTTAATGCTGAGGAAAGCTGTCTGTGCTTATCAGAGCTGAACTTTTAATTGATAGTGATATCTGAAATATGATTTTAAGATAAGCGGGTACCATTTTCTTGAGCAATTTCTTGGCACAAAGGAAATGACTGGAAAAATTACACACATTTGGTCAGAAAGAAAATGTGATCTCTGTGTGTCTCATTTATTTGAAAACAAACCCTTGTAATAAAGTCATTTCATGAATCAGAAAAAAGGAGAAAAATCGATATTGGTGACAGCATTGTTATAACTTGCATCTCTCACAAACTGATTTTCATTTGCTTTCAATCTCCAGCCTGGGTTAGCCTGCAATTCCAAATACTCAGTCTAGAAACTGTTGGCATTAATACAGTCCGTGCTTCATTAATGCTGCCTCAGACCTTGCAGATATAGCTTTATAGGCATGTCACATACTTTCAGTGCCTTTCATTCCTGGGGAAATGGTCTAAGATCACATAATCATGATGAACTTAGTAAGTGTACAATGTCCTGAAAATAAAATTTGAAAGGCCTATATGAGCTTTAAGCAAGTGTTCTATTAATTGTATAACAGATGCGCTATTTCCTCTGCTATTGGTCACTGACCAACAGAATCACTGGCATCCTGGTTTATAGACCAATCTCTCAAGAATCATTTTCGTCAGAACTTGATTGCCTCTGAATCAGAAGACTTGACAAAGTTATTGTCCTATGATATTAAAATCTAGATGACTGCTTTTCTGCTGTAAGCCAGTAGGGATTTCAGGAAGAAGATTCTGTGCTCACATTATAGTCAGTTCGATCTGCTGTGGGGGACCCTGCTGCCGAGGTCCTGGGGTGGGGCAGGGAGAGGCTCTCTGTCCAATGGTGGGAAGATTTCAGCTGCAAAGCCTCGAGGGACTTTCAGTTCACACAGTCCTGTTTGTGATGGACACCTGTCTTAGCTCTTGAACTCAGAGCCTGCAAATCATCCTTGGGCTTTTTGCTCAGGTTAGCACTGTACTACTTGAGCCAACGTTCTACTTCCATGAATGGGTTTTTGGAGTCTGGCCAATGACTTTACTGCATCTATTTGAATAATTACATGTATAACCTTTTATAACTGGTTGATATAAGATTAACTTCTGATATAAAACCAGCATGACTAGTTTGGATTAATCACACTTAGTTATGGTTTGTAATTATTTTATACATTGTTAGATTTGATGTGCCAAATTTTTGTTGAAGATTCCTGTGTCAATTTCTATGACAGATGTTGATGTGTATTTTTCCTTTCCACTAATGTCTTTGTCTAGTTTGGGTATTAGGGAAATGCAGGACTCAGAATGACTTAAGACAGATTACTTTTGCTTCTCCCTTCCAAACCTGCATTATCTGATTTGTCCATTCCTGCCTAAACTTTCTCTCAAGGCTAAGCTCCCTGATTGGACACAGGCAATGCTATCTTAATGGTAACATAGTCTTCAGGGTAGTGAAGAGACTGTGTTTTTGAGAAACATAGGCCCAGAAATGAGGTTGGGGCATCACAACATTGTACAAAATACAAGCTGATGGGGTCATTTGAAGCAATCTGTTTAACTCTTGACCAATTGCCTTCCTCTTGAAGGAGCACCACAACCCATCCATTCCAGGCTAGTACTTTCTGAAGAAATACCACCTTTATTTAGAAGCAAACTCATGTATTCAAGGATTACTGGGATGAGACAGAATATCAGTGTTTTGCTTTGCCTTTCCTTTATGGCCAGACTAGTTGAGCATTTCTTCTTGTCTCTATTGGCCATTTTTACTTCGGAGAAGTCTGTCTTTAAGTCACTAGATCATTCATGTATTGGGTTGTTACTTTGTTGAGGGTTTAATATTTTTAGCTCTTAAGTATATTCTGGATTTAGGGCCCTTGTCTGATGTTTAGCTAGTAAAAATCTTCTCCCATTCTGTGGCTTTTCTGTTTAAGTTACCAGCTTTGTCCTTTTCCACACAGGACCTTTTTTTTTTGGCCAGTCCTGGGCCTTGGACTCAGGGCCTGAGTACTGTCCCTGGCTTCTTCCCGCTCAAGGCTAGCACTCTGCCACTCGAGCCACAGCACCGCTTCTGGCCGTTTTCTGTATATGTGGTGCTGGGGAATCGAACCTAGGGCCTCGTGTATCCGAGGCAGGCACTCTTGCCACTAGGCTATATCCCCAGCCCCTCCACACAGAACCTTTTAAGTTCTATGCAGTCCCATTTATCAAGTCTTTCTTTGCTTTGTTGTGTTTCTGGATCTTTACTTAGAAAGTTTTGACTTGTGCCCTGGAGCCCTAATGCTTCCCTGACCCTTTCCTGTAATCGTTTCATGGCTTCTACTCTTAATTTGAGGTTGTGCTCCATTTTGAATTATGATGGTGTTAGGTGATATATGATGATTTAGTTTTTGTTTTCTGTATATAGATATCCAGTTTTTCCAGTACCATTTTCTGAAGAGGCTGCTTGTCTTCCAGCCTATATTTTGGCACCTTTATTGAATATTGGGTGAATATAGTCAGTAGGTTCATTTCTGAGTCTTCTATTCTGTTCCATTGATCCTCTGGCATGTTTTTGTGCCAGTACCAAATAGCTTTTTTGTATGCCAAAAATGAGAAGATCAAGACTGAAATAAGGAAAGAAACTTCATTTGCAACAACCTCACAAGAAATATCCAGCATTATGCAGCCTGGGATGGTGGTACTGGCAGATCTGTGGCAGGGGGAGACACATTCACACTCTGACAAAACACTGGACTGGAGGCAGGGGACAATGCTATCAACCTGCTGCAGGTGGCTGGCTGTTCCTCCCAGGAAGGGAACCATTCCGAGGCTCAGTATTGGCAGGTTGGATAATTGGTAGACCCAAACCAGGTCAGCCTTGGTAAGCAGTCCACTGGTGAAGCTATAAGTATCAACCATCCTTGTTACACTATTGTCTTCTCTACACAAGAGTCAGGATTGCAGGAAGAACCTGCAAGTGACACCCACAGATCCTCAGAGACGCTCTTTAGCATGGGGTGTCCACACAATATTCAGACACTGCATCTATCTGTGTTCCCCAGAACTTCTCTTCGTTCATTTTCATCTCTTCCTCCCACCCCCTATTTCTGTCCATGTAGACAGAGTTTCATTCACTATAGTCCATGTCTGTGACAGAATGAGTGTTCCTGTGCTTTCCAACCTCACGTGCCTACCCAGCAAAGTGACGGTATTAGAAGTGGAGCACTTAATCACGAGGCACAGCATTCATGACTGGGACTGTTGCCCTACCCTACGCATATGAGAGAATTCTTTCTGCCATTTGAGAACTCAAGCATACAACTGTCCATAAGCAAGGAAGTAGTCCCTCACTAGGCATTAGTTCTCTTTGATCTTGGACTTCCGGCTTCTAAAAACTGTGCAAAACAATCATTTGCTGTTTCTGTGCCACCCAGCCTATGGCATTTTAGTGCAGCAGCCCGAGGTGATGCAGCATGCTCAGGAGGTCAGGTGATGGGTCAACACAGAATGGGGATGTGGCTCTTAGTTAGGCAATGAAGTAGGGGACATTTGTGCCAACTGGAGGCACAGTCAGACTTCCAGGCATAAGCAGCTGCTTTGTAGACAGAGCTTTGCCAGGTAAGTGGTGAATACCAAGAATCTTGGTTGTTTATGCTGACTCAAGGGAGGAGGCCACATCTGGGGAGCGAGTTGCCTTTAGAATCATCACCAGTTGGGCTTGCAGTGTTCTGCAGGGATTCAATTTTTGTTCCATTCTGAAAGAAAAACACATGATAGGCAATCTGATAGGCATCGTGACTGCTGTATTTTTTCAATATTTTGCTAATATCTGTAATCCTGGCATACAGCATAGCTTCTGCTTTCACATTCTGGTCTGTGAGGTTATTTCTGGGGCTTCTTTTCACTTGACTTTTTTCTACCATCATAATCTTTACACCACAGCGGAAGGGAGTACAGACGGGAAATCTGCCAGATACTGATGAGTCAAATAGTAGGAGGTCCACGAACTGCCTGGACCACAGGAAACGGACTTGGGCAAGCCTGTTTCCCTGCTGACTTCTCAGCCTCTTATGCTGCCGGCTGGCATAAGCACACATCTGCACCTTGGATGGCCACATGCTTGGGTGGGGTCTTAATGTCACCAAGAGTCTGTATTGAGTGACCTCCAGAGCTCCAAGGTTTCTTTCTTTTTTTTCTTTTCTTGCATGTATTTACCCTAGTAAATGAAGTGAAAATCACAAAGTGTCTCGTGGTAGTGGAGTGATGTGCTTTTCCCCAGGGGAGCAAGGGTATCGGCTCTGGGATTTGTGTGGGGAGCCGTGATTCTTCAGGACCCTGAAGTCAGATTTTGACTCTCTGACTCTCAGTTTCCTGATTCATGTTACCAGGAAACATTTCAGCTCCGGGACACCGGATTGGTGCCCTGAGCACTTTGCATGGGGGCCAAGCTCAGGACCTTCTGACCACTGTGCAGCCCAAGGCCCCTGGCGGTGTCTCCATCTCCTTTCTGGCAGATGAACAGGGCCATGGGCTCCTGCAATGCGGGACTCACTCCTAAAGAATCAGAGGCTACTTTGTCTCATCTGGGTCCATGTGAACTCGTGGATAACAGAAAGTTTTTCATGGTTCTCAGGTTCCAATTGCCCCTAAATAACTTTCTCCCAGTTTCAGACAATTCAAATCAACCTTCTAATTTTTATGTAAGAGAACTGGATATCCTATAAATTCATTGTAATTGTATCATTTGTAATATGAAAGTCTGGGCATGATTTCAAGTTATATAAGCTCTGATGATAAGATATTATTTAGGCTTCTCAGAGAAGTTCTCTGATTTACTAATTGTACCTTGATTTGAAAATTTAAGACTCTGAGATTGTTATTCTTTTTCTGTTGGTCTAAAGGGTAGTTCAAAAAAGCATATTCTGTAGATTTAAAGTCTGGCAAAGTATGCTTGACACAGTGTTTACCATGTTAACCATTTTCAGGTGTTCACTTCAGTAATGCAAGGTACATTATATTACCGACAAACAATTATTTTCATCTTACCAAACTGAAGTTTCTTACCCATAGTTCTATATTCATGGCTCCGAACATCACTATTCTTCTCTTTGGTCATCATCAGGCTTCCATCCCAGGTGACCTGAGGAGATAATTTAAGGGACAGTCTTGACAATGCACCACTCTAGACTCACGTTCTCCCCTATTTTGAGGTCACTGAGGTTGTTGCTAGGACCACGCCTGGAGGAACTGCTCTCTGAGTAAAATTTGGTGACAGCGAGTCTCCAATCAAGGGGATGGAGTTAATGTCTGGAGTGCATGGCCTTCAGAAGCAGCAGTGATCACTGCAGCCTGAAAAGACGGGAGTGTGAACAGTTCAGTGCAGAGACCTGCACTGACCCATGTGACCAGTGGTCACAGAGGCAGGAAGCACTGGTGCTGTGGTGGAGAGGACCCCTAATGTCACATCCTTCCACAGGTACTCCTGGAACTGCCGGTAGATTGCACAGCTGCGTGTCCTTCCTGTGGCCATTGTCTTGTCCTACATAGAGGAAGACAGAGCTGCTGTTTCCACCAGGGAAACGATGTTCACAAGAGGTGCTGCTTCCTTCTAGCAAGGAGGACAGGCAGACTGCTCACCAGCTCATGGCTCTGATTACTGAACAAAGTACAGCCTGAAATGCAAATGGCGACGATCTCTGAGGTGAGCTGGGCTTTTGTGGACCATCTATATAGAGCCCCTGTAGAAGAGAAGGACACAGCAACATGGGTCATAAGAAAATGGCTGAGTTGCATAAGCTTAGATTCAGTTTTGATATTATGTAATAAAAAAACACCAAGAATGCAGGGCTAGATTCATTTCCCCTGGTGTGGGAATGCTAAACTTACTCCCTTATCAGTGCTCCCCTTTTCACCCTCTCCCCTCGCCCAACCCACAGGTGGCCAAGGTGGAGTGAAGGGACATGGGCAAGCCTAAGGTGCACATGGCCAATAGAGATGCCCTTTTCCTCCCTCCTTACCCACCAAGGAAGCCAGGTGCACACGGATCTTGGCGATGCTTGGGAGAGCAATCTGGTTTATTCAGGAGGGGCTTACAATAATATAGTAATGAGGAGGAGGATTGAGCAGGAGCTGGCGAGCTTGTCTATCCAACAGCAGCTCCCAAGGACCGACCTCATGGGCTAATGTCATTTCCCATAGTACTGCCCTCTGGGCAAAGCCCTCGAAAAGGGAGCATACGTCCTGCTGGCGCAAGGTGGGGGATGGTCTCAAAGCTATCCCTTCTGGTTCCTGACCCAGAAGGAGATAGGTGTGGCTTACTTCCACACTGTCCCAGGGCTGGAGGAAGGGCAGTGTCTCGGGAGCACTCTCATCACCCTTCCCCCCTCAAGTCCAAGCTGAATCCCCAACACAAGAACAAGAATATACACAAAGAAATATCATGTTTCATCAATATGTGAATTAACCCACAAACCCAGATATAATGATGGGCCTACATGTTGGAATTTTCAGGGCGGGATTCTAAAATAGCAGGGCAAAGAGTTTCAAAGCATTAAAATGAAAGTAAACAATTGACATGGAATTTCAGTAGAGATATGGACCTTTAAAAAAAAAACACAAAAAACCAAAGAGTGTTTTGAAAAATGAACATAGCAGAATGGAGAATATTTGGATGGCCTTAGCAACAGATAAGATCCATAAGAAAAATCAATCAGATCAGTAGAAACTCTCAAAACTGAAGATGTTTAGAAAAAGAAAAAAGGAGGAGAGCATTCAAGATCTGAGACTCACTGTCAAATGTCCAACACTGGTAAATTTTAACCATAGAAGAAGAAATTGACAGATGAAATATTTGAAAGGCAGAATAGAAGAAAGGTATCCAGATAATTTCCCAAGATCAATGGACAATAATACACATATATTTGAGTGCACAGGTAACTACAATTGAGTTAAAAATCACACTTTGAACATCAAAACGTGAGTGGTCAAAAGTTAAAGTATGAAAAATTATGCCCTACTAAGGGTGAATTGGTGTAGCTAGAGAGAAAATAAATCAGGCTTTCAAAATATATTGTCTTGTTAAAGAAGATGCTTTATCATTGCAGAAAGGTCAAATAATTCAAATGCAAATGCACATAAAATAAAGAACAAATGTATGAAGCAATGATGCATAAAACTAAGGGAATCATATACTATTTGTCACTAGTGGAACACCAAACACCTGTCTTTCAATTTAGAAAAAGTACACAAAATATCCACATTAAAGTCTTGGATAGATAACAAATCAACTTAGTCTAATTTATATTAGAAAATATTAAATATATCAACAAAATATATGATTTTTATTGCCTGCTAAGACAGACTAGGTGTTAAGCTAAACTTGTACTATTTGTAATGACTGTTCTCTGACTATAAAGCTATCAAATTAAAAACCTGAGGGTGTATCTAAATGAATAACTGGAAGAAATAGTCCAGGGTCTGTTCTTCTAGTTTGAGGTTTGACCTCAGATCCTTACCTACTAGGAAGACCTGCACCAAGGAGTTCCAGGCCTAGCACTCAATGATGACACTGGACAGGAACCACATTTCCAAAACAGTAAACTTCCTTGTTGATAAAGTAATAGAACAAGTGTTAACTACACCCTAAATGAGTGAGGGAAGTCAAAAGATGTTCAGTGAAAAAGAATATATTAAAATGATAGATAAAATGAATTCAGAAGATGTTATCAGCCTTTCAGAAAAGGAAAGCACCACACACTCCTTAGAAGTAGCAGAAGAGGAATCACTTGTGGCTTATTCTATGAGGCTGCCATAGCCTTAATAGCAAAACCAAGCCCAGGTGCAATAAGAAAGCTAAAAATATAAGAATTCAAAGACAGGGGCTGGGAATATGGCCTAGTGGCAAGAATGCTTGCCTCGTATACATGAAGCCCTGGTTTGATTCCCAAGCACCACATATATAGAAAACGGACAGAAGTGGCACTGTGGCTCAAGTGGCAGAGTGCTAGCCTTGAGCAAAAAGAAGACAGGGACAGTGCTCAGGCTTTGAGTTCAAGGCCCCAAAACTGGCCAAAAACAAAAACAAAAAAAAACTCAAAGACAAAGATCCAAAGACACAGACCAGAAGACTCCAAGCTCGATTTTTTTCAAACGGAGTCATAAACATATAAAGGATAGCATGCCATGGGTGAACAAGTACATTTTTCTTCTAGAACAAGAAAATCAATTTATTCAAGAAAATCAATTCACATGTACAAGTTAAATGGAAAACTAATGTATCCTAATACATGAGAGAAAACTGGAAGCATCAGTGCCTATTCCTAGTAACTTTAAACACAATTTCAACTGGAGAATATTGGGCAAAAGTAGGAAGTACATAAAGCTTCCACTCTAAGTTCAAGACTAGGGTAAGAATGTCTTTTGAAACCATTGCTATCAGATGCATCTTGGGGGCCACTGCAGTAAGATAAAAACAAGAACTATGAAGAATAGGGAAGAAAATTAAAACAGCCTTCTTTCAGAGAATGATCTTGCAAATCTCAGGGAATCTACAACTTAGAAATGTGGTGCAATTCATTGTCAACATAAATGTTATTTATATTTCTATAAACTGGAAAAGAGCAATTGGAAAATGTAACAGAACCCTTCCTTTTCTAATAGCACAATATTCATCAAATAGAAATAAACCTTATGGAAGATGTGTAAGTTCCTTACATTGAAAACTTTAAAACATTTCTCAGGAAAAGCTTTTGGAAAGATTCAATTAAATAGGAAGTAAGGTCACGGCAGGAAGGCAAATATTGTTATAATATCAGTGATTGCCATGCTAGGCTATGATACCAGATGAAAGCACAGCAGACGTTTTTTCAATAGAAATTCTTAATTTGATTGAAACGTTGTGGATTTAGAAAAGCCAAGAATTATTGGAATTAAAAAATAGTATGGCATTAAACTGTTTAAGTGTACATTAATTAAATAGCTGTTATGGGTAGAAGGTCAGATAAACAGATCAGTTTTTCATCTTTCTACTTTCCTTGCCTACTGAGAGGTTTTGTCATGGTTATCAAGCATGGAGAATCTTGAAGTACATTCTGTGTGTGTATGTATTCTGTGTATATGTCGTATAGACAGGCATTTGGTTAAATTATTTGGGATTAAGAGATGAAAACACTCTAATGGGGGAAAGAATACATTTTCCATAGAGATGGTGGAACAATTGGATACTTACATAAGAACAAATAAAGAAACCAGAACCTTGCCTTGCCTTACACATTGCATCTACTATAGAGGGTCCTGGGTTCAACAGCTTTACATTGCAAAAGAAAATTACCTGAGATGATTAACTAACAAAGAAAACAAGTGTATTTTTGTTTTAGTTTTTAAAGCTACCATACCCTGACCAAGTGGCCCATAGTTTTGGTCCTCTGGCAAAGAAGCGCATAAGTTCAGGAATGAATGGTAGACTGTGCTGTGAGCCCAAAATCAAAGGAAGACAAGAAAGATACTGGCATCTCCCAGCCCTCTTCACAGAAATGCCTCAGTAGTGGGAAGTTATATTTGCAGGCCCAGTAGCCCAAAGGGCTTTTTGTTCTTTGTTTTCTGAGTATCACGAACAGCCAGGAGAACCTCTACCCCTGAGCCACATCTCCATCTGGGGCGCAAGACATGAACAACTGAGCCGGCCTTTAGAGACCTTGACCATCCAAAGTTCAGCAAGTCCTCAATGGAAATGCTGAAACTGTTAAGTATGATGGAGTCATCAGAGAGAAAGTACTCTGACCTTGGTGTAGTCAGTGGTTTTTATCAGGCAGAAAGCCAGAACTGCCTGAGAAAATAAAAATATAAATGAGACTTCATCAAGCTGCTTTTAGTCATTTGTTACACACCATTAATTATAACTTTGATATAATGATCATCATTTATAACATGATCTCACTTGTTTGCTACTAACAAGACTATCATTAATATTCACATGCAAAATTATGGTGAATGAAGATTTTAATACGTTAGGATAAAAAATATGCTTTCCAAAGCACCCAAGTCATTCTCATTCAACCAGCAAAGTAACAAAGCTCAGCGGCTCAGTTTGAGGAGTTGTAAGAGCATCATCCTGGAAGGTGGGGTATGGTATTTTATTGGGGTTCTTGTTGAATTACCTTAATAACAAAGGATGTTAAGTGGCTGCTTAACATTTGACATTTTGTTATTTCTATTCTACTATTTTATGAAGACAATTTGTCATTACGATCAAGTGTTTAAAAATTTCTGTTTGTTGAATATATTTACATGGTATATATGAGTGTGTGTGTATATATATATATGCTGTTATTCTGTGTGTGCTTGTGTGAAGGAGAGAGACAGAGACAGAGTGAGAAGGAGAGGAGAGAGGAGAGAGAGAGGAAAGAGGAGGGAGGCACAGTGAGGGAGGGGAGGAGGAAGATATTTTGCAAGACTTAGTTTTAAAACTATAGTTACTTATACCAAATACAAATATACAAAATACTATGTTTGGATTTTTGAAACCATCATAAACTCATAAGGTTTAATTGTGGAGCTCATGATGGGATGTTGGGGATGGCTATACCTTTAAGACCTGGGGCTACTTGGCTGTTATCCACTCCTACCTTCTTGCCAAGTCTGGAACCTCCCCCGGAAGAGGGAGCTAAGCCAGCCTCGCCCGTCGGTAAGCACGTGTGCCACAATGGCGCCAGCCTGAGCCCAGGGGGCCGGTCCTGGGGGGACTGTGATCTCTGCCTCTGTGGGAAGTTCCGTGACATCACCGTAATGGACAGTTCATCAGCCAATCATTAATGCCCAGTTAGTCCCTCCTCTTCCTGCCGCCATTACTGTTATATAAACCCCTCCCTTGAATAAAACTTCGAGAAGCTTCTGAAGCTTACTCCGAGATGTCCACATGTAACTGGCCTCCTTGGCGAGTATGGGGGGTAGGGAATTCTCACAGCCACACAAGGTCCGGAGCTTACCCGTGGCCCTCACTCCAGCATTACTTCCTACTGGCCGGAGGCTATGCGTGGGAGTGAAAGGGGAACACATGGAGGGGGGCAAATAGGCCCAGGATCTCCACGGAAGGGGGTTTAAAGTTATCCCGGCAGGTCTCCTTGTATAAATAAAATTTCAGGTTTGATCTTAAGTGGGCAGTGGGAATTTTTTTTTATTTTTTCTTTGCAGTGAATAGTACGCATAATTTCCTTCCTTTCCTTTCCTTTCCTTCCTTCCTTCCTTCCTTCCTTCCTTCCTTCCTTCCTTCCTTCCTTCCTTCCTTCCTTCCTTCTTTCCTCCCTCCCTTCTTTCTTTCCTTCTTTGTCATGGGGCTTGAGGCACCGGTGCCCAATTGAAACATAATTTTTAATCTACTTTTAATGAGAGGTCTTTTCTTCTCCTCTTTTTTCTGAGCAAAGTCTTTAGGATTTTACCAATATAAACACTTTATAGAAAGCCTGTCATGATAGGTGATTTTAATAAGCACAGGTTTGGTGATCAGTATAACACAGCACAGGTTGAATGTGCACACACATCTCCTTTGTGTTCTTTATATTCTCATATTTCTCCTGTTGAATTGTATTTGATAATCTGGTCACATATAATACATAAACTTGGGACACTCTAAATATTAGATTACATTTAAAATAAATGCAAGCCTAAAATGCTCTGTTCCTCATATCCTAGCCAAACCAGGACTGCTGTGCATGTCCAGTGGCTCCTGGGGGCATTCACTCAATGGTCTAGCTGCTAGAGGCACAGTTTACCCTTACATGAAGGCTAAAGATAGAAGGCTCTGGGGTCGCGCATCTGACAGCTTTCCACACACTTGAATGCTGAAGACCCTACGTTTCCATGAGCAGCTGATGCATATTCTACAGATGCAGGGTGGATGGAGCCTGCACAGCTACAGCAGAGAGTTGGTCTTGGGTTTCATCACAAATGCAACATGGAGTTCTGCACACATCCCTAAGAGTCAGCAGAGTAGGCTGTGGACCTCTCAGGAGAGGCCTTGCCCTGTCTTCAGCAGAAGACATCATGCAAACCATTCCTTGAGTTTGTTGTCTTGGAAATCACATTTCACATTTTCATTGGGTTTGTCTTATGTTCACATTAATTTTCATCTCCCTCAACTTTTTCATATGAGATTTGGATTTATAGACAGTTTGACAGGGAGAATGAAGCGTATGTTTTCATTAAAAATCTAATAGCTAAGCTTTATTAAATTTTTACTTAAGTAACGGTTTTGATTGAGCTGAAATCTTTACCAATTTTTCTGTTAGTTTTTTTGTAGGATTATTATCTAAAATTTCCAGTGAGACATGTAGTTATTAACTGTAATCATTTCTCTGAGTCAATCCTGCTGAAAACAAAACAGAAAATGATGCTGACTACATGGTATGAATTACCTAAATAATAAAAATGTTTCACACAGAGTAAGCACCTCTGTTCTAAAAATCTAAAACCTCTAATGATTCGATATTAGCAGCTTCTTGAGTGCTAATGGGAAAGTTAGACACTTTCAGGTTTTGTAGCATTCAGATTTTGGACTTTCAAATTACAGATGCTCTATTGGCAAAGTCAATACAAAGATTCAAACATCTGAACCATTTCAAATTTGGAAGCAAATCAGGTCCTACACATTTCAACAAAGGAAACACAGCCAACCACCTGTTAAAACATATAGTAGCCTAACTTTCACAAATGGTATATATGGAAGTTCATGTCTTTATGCCCATTCAAATTTCAGATGAATTTGTGCATACTAACTGTACATATTTGATTTAATGGATATGTTGCTTGATTTGGGGCACAAACACATTCCAGTAAACATGTTAAGATGAAAACAAATTCTAGGTTTGATGAATTCATATGTCATTTGGAATTAGAGCACAACTAATTTTCAGTGAACTATACTAGATCTCTCCAGAAACTCTGCAGCATTATTCATTCATTCATTCATTCATTAATTCATCTTCCCAAGGAAGATTAATGTGTGTTTATGGTATACTGAAGTAACTGTTGTACAGGCTGAGGATTGTGATAAAAGTTCCAAATGAGGCCTCTGCACCCTGGGTACCATTTGCAAGTACCCTCCTAAACTGGGCCTCTGCCCATGCAGATATGGACAATTATGATGAAAGAGAAGAGCATGAAAACATTCCTCCTTTATTGATCCCAAGTGAAGCATTTCTGATGTGATAAGTTTCTAGAGTTGTCGTCCTGGCCAGCCTGATGTGGGGATGTTCCTTTTTGGCTGGGTAGATTATAAAATCCTGCATTTGGGGGTCAGACAGAGTGCAAAGCCATGTAGAGCAGCCTGACTTGAGAGCATGACACTCTGCATAGTACAATATTCAGGGTAGGTTTCAAATGAGCTTTAAGTTGTAGCCCCAAATGGAAATGGTTCTTAACAGCTTTACCAGAATGCAATGAACTAATTGTTCTTTTGGGGAGTTGGGTTTTATCAAGGACATAAACCCCACCAGCATGTCTAAGCACCGGCATGGCACTGTTAGCCCCAGTGAGGGTCTGTTGAAGTCTCCAGGATCTGATAGACAAGAGGACCTTCCTGCCTCACTTGCAGAGAAACTGGCTTCCTGGTGCTACTCATTAGCTTTTGTGAAGGGAAGGTCAGTAGTCAACGTAGAGAAGGCTTGGTGGCCCGGTAGCCATTTGTAACTTGTTGGCTCATGTACCTGAAATGGTTGCTGTGTTACTTGCTATGATGCATTTGGTAAGGTTTGGGGTCAACCAAGCTCAGATACCATTGGTGGTGAGCACACCTACGTGACACCATTATGGGAGCTCAGTGCATTGTACACAAAATATCGATTCCCGTGACCTCAAGCTATGAAGAGAAAAGCCGTGTGAGTAAGTGGATTGATACTGGTCGAGGGTTCAAAAACCCTTTGGATGAACCTGGCAAAGGTTTAGAAATCCTAGAGCAGAGAAAATGTGCATCTGTTAAGACATGTTCTAGAAAAGGCACTTCTCAATTTCGGTTTGCTGTTTAGGTAGAAATGGAGTTCAGAAGAAAGAAAATGCCTTGGAACCCTGGCAGAGGAAGCCCATAAAGTGATTTCCTAGTCCCTCTGGGGGGACTACACTCTGGGGGAAAATACAAGTGCAAAACACAGTTTCAGCTGGGTGTGAGTCACAGGCTTCTCTCCTCTGCACGCCTGTGGACATTCCACCCTCTTAAGAGCTCTGAGCTTGATGCTCTTCACAAGGGAGACAGGCCATGGTTTAGCTGCGTTCTTCAATGCTATTTCACTCTTTGAGGAAGCAGCCCCAGAAAGGCAGTGGATGTACTGAAGGCAGACAAGTACCGAAGAATGTGTTTTGGGGGTTACTGGGGTCTCTGGAATCACGCGGTCATCAGTGTCTCCACACCGGTAGATGGGATTCAGACAGTCCCCAGGACAGCTCACTTCCCAGCTCCTGGACTGGCTTTGCACAACCTTGTAGAGACTTTCCCACACTCGCCCAACACTCATGCTTACCTTAGAATCGAGCAGACAAGATCTTTTTGAAGTCTTTGGGTAGTTGGTTTAAGTAACACCTCCCTCTTTAGAGTTTTGGAATTTCCAGAAACTTCCAGCCCTTCAAAGTCAAATCTCTAGCCTTGCTTTCCAAGGATACTGCCATCTAGTATTGGAAAGTTCCATCTTGTTTTCTCACCTGCATATAGGTATAATTCTAATGCCAATAAGCCTCACTTTGTTTATTTCCTTTCCCAAAGGCGTTGTAGTCTGAATGTAGCTTGTCTAATATCTGCAAATGCAGATGTATGTATTATGTTGGCTGGAAAAATAGAAAAGCAAATCTAGATCTTCACCTTTAATCATTCCTAGTAAAAGTCTTCTGACATGGCTGGAAAATTAATGGGAGAGAGAATACTCCAGCAGCACTGCTGATAGGGAAATGCTGATAGGGCCTCAGATAAGACCCTGCAGAGGATCCGTACAGATTGCGGGAGCACTGCAGTGGTGGCCCCATTAGGCCGAGAGGCCAGGAGATATCTGTGTCCACCTCTTTATTTTTTGATTTATGAAAAAGAATTTATCAAGTGCCCTTTGGGCCTCTACTCAACAATTAACATAAATTTAAAATACAATAAACCCTTTTCTTTGTAACATACTGAAAAAGGAAAACAATTTAACAGTGGAAACCATATGAGCATTAGACTTAGTCATTAAAAAAAATTTACATTGGAAAACACAAATGGCTTTCACTGGATTCTTCATCAAAATTAATTAAAAGGAACCCCTTTGCAGGTTTTTATCTACTCTCTCTCTGTATTTTACACAGTGTTAGGTCCTGTGGCAAAACAGGTTCCGTGGTACCCTTCAACAACAGATAGCTCAGTGCCACTCTGTGGGTGAGCCAGCCAGTGCTGGAAAGAGGAGGAGGGGTCTGATGGAGGCCAAGAAGGGGTCAGGAGAGCTTCAGGGGTCAAGCTGACTGCTTCAGATGCATGTGGGGTTTCCTAAACCATGAAAAATAAAAACCACAGATGCAGGTGACAAAGACATGCAAATGACTTAATATTTGGATGCACTTTTATAGTTCTTCTCTTGTTTCCATTTTCATTGTTTTGGATGTAATGGATACGCTACTCAGCAGAGTATCCCTACCCCAAAATACTCAGAACCCCAGAGGAGTTTTAGATTCCATTTTGGAATCAAACCTATGCATAAAATTCTGTGTTTTTCAGATCCTTTATGGAGCTGCAGCTCAAGTGGCAGGGTACTAGTTTAGAGCAAAAAAGTTCAGGGACAGGGCCTAAGCCTTGAGTTCTAACCCCATGACCAGTACATTATTTTTTTAAGTATGCAAAAGAATTGAAATTTTTAAAGGATGAAATTTGCTTTGTACTTTAAGATTTTATGATTTTTACATAGTTTGAAGTTGAATTTGGGATTTATATGAGATTGTAGATGGTACAATGGGATCGTTTATACTTGTCCCTTGGCATCACATGAGATTTCTGCCAGGATTGTTTTGAAGATGTGTTTATGTAAAATAGCATCGCTCCTTCACAGGCCCTGTGCTCAATCCTACAGCAAACTCAAAATCATCTCCAGCTCCATGCAATGCCCTGTACAACGTAAATGTGGTAGAAATAGTTGTCACCTGTGTTATGTGATGTGAGAAAGAATCTACACATGTACAGCAGGTACACAGGATTTTCTACCCCCATTTTCTATCCACTGTAGTAGAGAGCATGACTATTCCGCTGGAAGAGGGGTAGAGTAGAAAAACAAATAAGAAACTACATGGAAAAGTGCCCAGAGAAATGCAAAATGAATGAAAATTTAAAAAGAAAAGAGGGAATGTTGATATGCTGAAGAGAATCATAAGTCCTACCTGTTGTATTTTTTTTTCCTTCAGTATATCTCTTTTCAAAGATGTGGTTGTTTTTGTTATTTTCTCAACTGGAGCAGGCTGGGGGGTAGAGGCGTGGATGTTGCTGGGAAGCAACGGCCCTTACACACTAACAACAGCAACAGCAGTAACAACACCGGACTGGCAGTAGTGCTGAGCCTGGGAAACTTGCCCCCCAGGGGAAGTGCACCCCATTAATGCCCTTGGCCTCGAGTGTCCTCAGGGCAAGGGGACGTCACACAGCCTTGTGGAGGCCCGCGTCTCCACCAAGAGGTCACAGGGCTGCGTACTGGCCGTCACCTCAGCAACCATCCTCTCACCGCAGAAACAGCTCTGGGCACCAGCAGCAACCACAGTGGTTACCTTGAGCCTCATGTTGATCATGAGGGAAGGGTGACATTTTCCTGCTGATCCTTCCCACGAGAAAAGACAAAAACATGTTGGCCAGGGTCCCTTGAAAGCATCTTGCTAAACACAAACGCCCTCGTGAAGAAGACACATCACTCATCTCGGTGTGAAAGCAGAAACTTTTCCGGAAAATAGAAGTTCGCCTGCGAATGGAAATATTTCACCTCTGAAAGAAAATGTTGAAAAATCAGGAGGACTAATGATGCATAACCTTCCATCTGTCGGTCAAGGGTGAGGCTCGTCTCTGACCAGTTAAGGACAGCATTCTTGCCGATGCCCTGGGTCCCCATGTAAGGAACCAGTACTTACTGCTTACTGGCTTTGCAGCAAGAGATTCTGGAGGAAGGAATTTGATTGAATGTAAGCTTCCTAAGCAGGGGGTGGGCTCTCTGGGGAGAGTAGCCAGAGCAAGGATGAGGGAAGAAGGGAGCTCTGGAACCACAGGGGATGCGATAGGAGACATGGCGGAACAGTTACTTCTGCAACTCCTGGGCAAGTTTTGTCAAGCGCCTGGTGTTGCTGAGGATTCTTCACTTATTTTTGAAAGGGATTAACAGCCATCTGGATTTTTTTTTAAATTATGGGAACCTGCAAATGCACAAGAGCAGAGAAAAAGGTACTGTATAATAATCTCATAGCTTCCAGATTGATCAATGCATGCTTAATCTTGTGTGATCTACAAAGTAACACCCACCCACGCACTTGCACACACAGACATGCTCGACCACTTTCCATCGCTAAGAGTATTTTGAAGCAAAAGCAAAACATCAATTCATTTCATCCATGAATATTTTTCTGTGTAATTTTAGCAGGTAGCAATAATGGAAAAATACAACAATTTCACCTCTCATCAAAAACAATGTTTAAATTTCAGCCCTTGTATAAATTTTAAACTTAGTTTTAGCATGAATATGCTAATAACATACAGATTTGGGAGTTCATGGACTGGAGTCTTTTTTTACTTTATTAAACTTTTTTTCTTTATTGTCAAAGTGTGATACAGAGGGTTTACAGACTCATATGAAGAGCAGTGAGTACATTTCTTATTCGACTTGTTACCTCCTCCCTCATTTTCCTTCCCCCCTCCCCTTTCTTTCTCTCCCCCCCCCAAGAGATGTGCAATTGATTTACACCAAATGCTTTTGAAAATATTGCTTTTGGAATGGTTTGTCTTTTTATCCTTTGTCTCTCAATTTTGATATTCCCTTTCCCTTCCCCAGTTCTAATACCTATATAAATAGTGTCTCGAGTACTCAGATGAGATATAGCAGTAGTGGGGCTTATTTCTCCTTTACATGGGCTCCCACATTTCTTCCTTCCAGGTTGTACTTATTGATGAAACTGAGGCCTTTGTCCTGTAGGCCTCAGGGGAAATGAGTAATTTTCATCTCTGTGACAGTCTTTCCGTGTTTCTCTCTTCCCATGATTTCCTGCAGCCCTTGGGGAACTCTGAAAGCTTACTCTGAAACCAAACCAGGAATACTTGTTAAAAAATCTCAGTGGTTATCTCTTTTTCAATAGGAAGCAGACATCTTGTTATCAATTCCTGATGAAAGACCACTGGTTTTGTGGTTTCCACCCACAGTTCCATTAGGTGTCACAGTGTAATCATCTGGTAACTTTCTAGTCACTTGTTAGGATTTATCTAGGAAACTTCTGGAGAAACCTTTCCGCCACATCTGTTTCTGGGCCCGAGAGTATAGCATGGCAGAGTTCAGGTCTGGCACATCTGGGTGACGTTGGGTAGCTGGAGCGCTGGTCCTTGGCAGGGTTGGTTCCACAGGGGGAAAGGTGAGCTACAGCTTCCTAAGGAATGGAAAACCTGGAGAGTGAAGGCCCACAGGCTTCCGTGGTGAATTTGGCACCCACAGAGGATTTGCCCACAGTTCCGCGGTTCATGGCCTTCTCAGTGTCACTGAACATCACCATGGTGCAGTATCTCCCATCATCAGTCCTTGTTTCCACCCAGGCAGAACTCATGAAGACATAGGAAGGACTAAGAGAACTTAAGTCCAGCACCTCACTGTCCTGTCAGTTGCCACAGGATGGAGGGCTTGCACCTGTGGAAACTGAGTCACAGACCAGCGTCGGGAGAGATCCAGAACTGAAACACTTATCTGCGGGACCCGTGGCACTCTCCTGGATGGCTGCTTCTCCCATGGTTATTAGGCAAAGGTGGCTTAAAAGAGTTCATCTTGGATATCTGTTCGTTTATTTAGTGCATGCCCTGGGCTTGAACTCAAGGATAATACTCTACCACTTTAGCCACTTCCAGCTTTTGGTGGTTAATTGGAGATGAAACTCTCATGGACTTTCCCACTGGTGATGGATTTGAGCTGCAGACCTCAGATCTTAGCCTCCTGAGTAGCTGGGATGACAGCTGCGAGCCACCCGTGTTGGGGTGTTACACTTTGATTGTGCCACTAGGAATGTGGCTAATGCCACACAGGACAGTGAGTAAGTGCTCATCTTTATTTATGTCTTGTCACAGATGACTGTCTAGCCACAGATGACTACTGAGTACTAAATATTACCACCATGGCGGCAGCCCATCTGCCAGGGCTGGAAGGGGGTCTGAGATGACAGAGTGGGCACTGTGTTTTACCCAGGCCTCAGACAGCGGTGGGGGCAATCTCTGTGGCTCAGCTCTGTTCCCAGTGTTGTGGCCCGTAGTGATTTTCCAGGTACAGCAAGCAGGTACTATTGGAAGTTTATTGTATACTGATGCCTGAATTGCTCATCCACAATGTGGGTTTGAACAAATAAGACTAAATTATTTCTCAGGATAAAAAAATGAGTTGCATCTTCTGTTCCTTCACAATGATCCCTGGTCTTATTTACAGAAGTCAGAGGGAACTAGAAAGCAGTGACATAAGCATATAAGCATATATATATGCTTCCTCCCTGCTGAGGAAGAAGAGGAGGCTCAGCCAGAACACCCAACAACCTCTGTGTGAGAGGAAGACCTGCCCTTTGTGTGACCAGGAGGACTCTGCCCTCTGTGTGACCAGGACCCCACCCTCTGTGTGACAGGAAGACCCCACCCTCTGTTTGACAGGAGGACCCTGCCCTCTGTGTGACAGGAGGACCCTGCCCTCTGTGGGACCAGGACCCCACCCTCTATGTGACAGGAGGACCCCACCCTCTATGTGACCAGGACCCCACCCTCTGTGTGACAGGAGGACCCCACCCTCTGTGTGACAGGAGGACCCCACCCTCTGTGTGACCAGGACCCCACCCTTTGTCCATGAAAATGGCTGCTGCACTCTCTTCACTCTCCAGGGACAGCAGCTAATAATTGCATAATCCTTCTCTTCTGTTGTGATTTGGCAACTGAAAATCAATCTATCCACAGGGAAATCAACTGATTATCTTTTTGTAGGTGCAAGTGATCTTCTTTTTTCCATTCTGCAAGGCTGATCTCTGTCTTCATGTAGAATCCTTGGAGAGTCTGTTCCAGAGGAGACATCGTGGTCCTGGGAGATCCCAGGCAGTTGGTCCTTGGGCTATGGTGAGCTCATTGGAGAGGGAGGCAGGACAGACAGTTCCACAGCTTGGATGCACCAGCCAAGCCACACCCAGGTGGATGAGTTTAGTTTTCATTAATTCCTGTAGAAAGCCTTGAAGCCAGGCCTCTGGAATCATAACTCTACATTCCGCACCATCAGTCTCAGAGTAAGTCCCATGTGAGAGGACAGAAAAGTCCACAAATGCAAGTGGATCGTTTTCTTGGTCAACATTTTGTTTTGGGATATCAAGGGCTTGTATGGTGTAACTGCCCTGTACAGAACAAATTGTCAGACCACCTTCTGCATTGGAAAACATATTCTAGCATTTTCTATTCCCTGTTGACCTGCGATAACCTGTTGGAAAGTACAGATAAACCTGTACGGACACATATCCGCTCACTCACTGACTGCCTTACCTGGTGGCCTCGCGTCTGATGAGCTTGTCCATAACAGAGAGCAGACACCACTGCCATTCCCAGTCAGCTATGTTTATATTAAGCTCAGTTTTGAACAGTACTTAGCAATTTCAGTTATACAGAAATGTGAGTTTGGAGCTATGATTCATGGATTTAGGTTATTAGGTACAATAATCACATTGAAAATGATCTCAAAAGCACAATATTTGGTTCCAGGTTTTAATATTTTTATTATTTTCTTCTTTCTGAAAGTCTTGTAGTAGAGATCTACGGATACCATATTTCCTCATTCATTACTTATATGAGTGTCTTTACTTTTCCATCATTTTCAAGTGCTAATCTCACGGGATACACAGTTTTAGGCTGCTGGCTTTTGTCTTTCAACTCGGATACTTGACTCAGCTCTCGGTTTCTAAGTGGCTTCTGAAGATAAATGCTACATGATTTCTAGTCTTGTTCCTCTAAGTCATCACGTTTTCATGGTTTCTCCTCTTGTTTGTTTCTGCGGTTCTGTATGATGTGACTGGCTGGTTTGGGGTATGGGATTCCTGGCTGTCCTACAGGATGTCTACCATCAGGTTCTTCAAAAGTCTTAGCCAGGGCTGGGGATATAGCCTAGTGGCAAGAGTGCCTGCCTCGGATACATGAGGCCCTAGGTTCGATTCCCCAGCACCACATACGCAGAAAATGGCCAGAAGTGGCGCTGTGGCTCAAGTGGCAGAGTGCTAGCCTTGAGCAAAAAGAAGCCAGGGACAGTGCTCAGGCCCTGAGTCCAAGCCCCAGGACTGGCCAAAAAAAAAAAAAAAAAAGAAAAAAAAGTCTTAGCCAGTGGCCTTTCACATACGCTCTTTCCTTATGTAACTGGCTCACAGTTGTTACAGCCCCAAAAGGCGCGCGTACTCCCGGACACCGAGCCCCGGGCCTGGGCCTAGCCTGCTCACGGGGTGTGGCTGCACATGCGGCCCCCGCCGGCCCGGGTCCCGGCTTGCCTGGCAGTCTGATGATGGGGAGCCCGCGGGGCTCTGCGCACCGGCGGCAGCCACATTAGGGCTCGCTTGGCGGGCGGGCGGGCGGGGTGCGGTGCCAGGGGCGCCAGCAGGGGCGCCAGCAAGACCGCGCTTGTCCGGACCCGCGAGGAGGACACTCGAGGTGGCGCTGCCTTGTGCACTGCCCTGTGCATCCCCTCGGCCACCCTGGGCCAGGGCTTGCTTGCGGCCGTCCAGGTTCTCTGAGGTGCCAGCCCCAGAGCGGCCCCAGAGAGCAGGTTCTCCCCAAAGCCACCAAGGGAACAAAAGATCAGTGGGTGCCCTCATTCCCATGCGTCCGCGACTGAGCCCCACTGTCTAAAGCACCCTGGAAGTACCCAATGTCATCCTGCGGCAACACTTACCAGTTATGTGGAATGGAAGCATGATTTCCCTGAAGGGTGTGAGCAATTGAAGAAGACACATTTACACAGGAGTGAACACTCCGCCTTTTATTCCACTGTTTGGATCACTTCTGTGAGGTAACATGTAAGTGTGCAACTGTGATAGGGGTGTGCCATGTGTGGTGTAGGAGTGCCGTGTGTGCTGTGTGTGCCGTGTGTGGTGTGTGTGTGCACATGAGTGATGTGTGTGAGTGTGATTGTAGGTATATGTGATGTGTATGTGTGGTGTAGGTGTGTGACGTGTGCGATTGTAGGTATATGCGATGTGTGTGTGATGTGTGTTCTGTGTGTGATGTGTGTGGTGTGTGACGTGTGTGATTGTAGGTATATGCAATGTGTGTGGCGTAACTGTGTGTGATGTGTGTGGTGTAGGTGTGTGATGTGTATGTGGTATAGATGTGTGATGCGTGTGGCTGTAGGTATATATGGAGTGTGTGGAGTAGGTATATGCGATGTGTGTGTTGTAGGTGTGTATGATGTGTGTGGTGTAGGTGTGTGATGTGTATGTGGTGTAGGTATATGCGATATGTGTGGTGTAGGTATGTGACGTGTATGTGGTATAGGTGTGTGATGCGTGTGGCTGTAGGTATGTATGGTGTGTGTGGTGTACGTATATGTGCTGTGTGTGTGGTATAGGTGTGTGATATGTGTATGTGGTATAGGTGTGTGGTGTGTGTAAGTGTGTGGTATAAGTGTGTGATGTGTGTGGCTGTAGGTATATGCAATGTGTGTGTGGAGTAGGTGTGGGATGTGTATGTGGTGTGGGTGTGTGATGCGTGTGGCTGTAGGTATATATGGTGTGTATGGTGTAGGTATATGCGATGTGTGTGTGGTATAGGTGTGGGTGACGGGTGTGATGTGTGTGTGGTGTGGGGGGTAGGTGTGTGTCTGTGTGTACATTTTACCCTTTTGATGAACAAGCCACCATGAGCACAAAGGAGTGCTCCTGGACTCAAGCCACGTGCACACGTGTGTGCCCTCACTCAGCATAGTCACACGCTTGCTATACCATATTGTTCTGAAACCACACTGCTGCCTTGTAAGATAAAAATAAGTTTAAAACAACTTTCCGTTGTTCACCAGTAAGATAGGACAAAGAGAAGCAGGTAGACACTTAGAAATAAGTGTGACTGGTGATGGAAAATGTCACGGGACTATGTATGGAAAAATGCAGCCATCGGCAGGTTCTTGCTGATGGGTTACAGACCACAAGTCCTTGAGACAGGGACATCCCAGTGGGTGGCACTGAGCGGCAGCTGCTGTAGTTACCCTTGCCCAATATTTGTTTTCTTTTTGTTTTTGTTTTTCCAGTCCTGGGCCTTGAACTCAGGGCCTGAGCGCTGTCCCTGACTTCTTTTTTTGTTCTTTTTTTTTTTTTTTGGCCAGTCCTGGGCCTTGGACTCAGGGCCTGAGCACTATCCCTGGCTTCTTCCCACTCAAGGCTAGCACTCTGCCACTTGAGCCACAGCGCCGCTTCTGGCCGTTTTCTGTATATGTGGTGCTGGGGAATCGAACCTAGGGCCTCGTGTATCCGAGGCAGGCACTCTTGCCACTAGGCTATATCCCCAGCCCCTCCCCTGACTTCTTTTTGCTCAAGGCTAGCACTCTGCCACTTGAGCCACAGTGCCACTTCTGGCCTTTTCTATATATGTGGTGCTGAGGAATCGAACCAAGGGCTTCATATATAAGAGGCAACTACTCTTGCCACTAGGCCACGTTCCCAGCCCTTGGCCCAGCATTTGGAATGGGCTTGGTATTCCTTTTCCAGATTCCTGATTTCATTTCTCTTAGCCTGCTTCCCTCCCCTGCACCCTCCCCTAATAACTAATTTTACCTTTCCACTTGAAGGCTACTCCCTTTCTTCCCAACACACATATGCACACATATGCATGTGCAACTGTACATGCACACAGGTACACAAAAACATGTGCTGGCCTGCATGCATATACCCCTACACTGTTAAACCCAGGCTGGATGCCAAGTCCTTTCATGATTTGATAGGACACAATTTGACTCTAATCCATATGTCATGCCTCTTCAAAAGATCTATTTACACTGGCATTTGGGAAGGGTAAGCAACATGTCTGAAAGCTCCAAGACAGAAGTAATTGCAGAAAAGTTAGAAGTTTGCCCCATTGGATTTGAATCCTATGTTATTAACAAATGTTATAAAGCCTCATTCTATGGTGTGAAATTCCGCTATTAAAACGTCCCCTATAGGTCGCTGGGCACTGATGGATCAACCCATAATACTGGCTACTCAGGAGGTTGAGGCCTGAGGATTCGGGGTTCAAGCACTACCAAGCAGGCAAGTCCTTGAGACTCCTGTTCATCAACAAGCTAGAAGTGGAGTTGTGGCTCTTATGGGAGTGTGCTAGCCTTGAGGAAAGAAAGACATAAGAGCTCAGGGCCAGTGAGTGTCCAGGCACAAACTCCAAGATGGGCACATGCAACACACACACAGACACAGACACAGACAGACCACACACACACACACACACGTGCACACACACTCCACCAGAGGAATTCTACAAACTGAAGAGTCTTACTGGAATCTCACCCACTTTCTTATATTCAGTGTCTGGCTCCTATAATTAATTCATTGGCAGTTTTCTCCCATGTTTGTTTCTGTTAGTTCTCTAGAGCATTCAGCCTTTGGGAGATACTTAGGAGTCCTGAGCACGAGCTGTAGGCTGTTAGGTTCCACATATGTGCAAGAAGTTTCATGGACAGTTCCGTACTATGTGGCAGAGTTACATGGTCAATTTTTAAATATTCTTCCTGTGAGAAGTGCTCAGTCCCAGGCTGCCCCTTGCCAGTTGATCTTGGCACCCCAAACTCAGCCTCACTCTGGAGACCCCAACATGAGGTGGCGCCTGAGGATTCAGGATTCAGATATCTGTCCAGCGGGCCAGAACCCCAAGATGGCACTTGGGGCACAGCCTCTGGTGAGCCCTGAATACCAGGCAGCATTCTGTACCGGACTCTATGCCTGTATTACTGAACTCCTCTTTAGTTTGACTCTAGGACTGACCCCATGATACTCAGTTGAAAGCAACTCCCAAATCAGGCCAGCTATTGTCATCTGTAGCTATCACTGTGAGGCTGTCCCTCTGGGTCTAAATTCCAGGCCCACTTTGAAGAGACAAGATTAAAGGCCTGTCCAGGGCCACATCAAGCTCTAGGTTTTATGTTTTACACAGCATCAGGTCAGCAATCTTGTCTCAAGCCCCATGCAGGCATCTGGTAGGCCCTGGGCTTGCTCAAGACAGGCAACTTTCTGTAGTTTCATACTCTTGTTTGATCCCTGGGGCCTTGTGACTCAGCCAGGGTCCAGACAGAAGCCACAGAGCCCAGATGAAGTGAGTGCTAATGCATCCAGTGTCCGTGGCTGCCCTCTGTTCCCAGGTTCTAGTTGGCCTTTCGTGCCCCAGAACACAGACTTCAGACCAGTACATCACAAACGGCTCTGGGCAAATGCCTGCAGCTCTAGGATCTAGGCTGGCCTTGTGACCACCAGAGACCAAACCAGCACCTGTGGTTTTCCACTCCTGATGGGCATTATCAGACTTGACAAACCAGGAGATGTAATGCAACCTAAAGAAGAAGCCCCCCTACGGTAACTGACCCTAAAGGAAGGAGCACTTCCTCATTCTAGCCAAGGCATTAAAAAAAAGCACTTAAAGAAAAATGAGTTCCCAGCAGGAACCTAGCAGGCCCAGGAGGCAGGGCAGCAGCAGAGGCAGAAGAACAAGCATGTTCAGAAATGAAGGAGATCTAAGGATTTTATCAGAGAAGCAAAGTCTTCTGGGAGGACTTCATCCTCCCAGAACTATCATCCTACAAGAAGTTCTAAAGAGAGTTCTTCAAGTTGTAATGAAAGTATACTAATTAGTAACACACAACGTGTAAAAATATAAAACACACCAAAAAATTAGTATGATTCAAATGGAAAATACTCTAATATTGAATAGTAATGTGTAAATTACACATCTTTTATATAACAAAACTTAATAGCTGGGTGCTGGTGGCTCACACCGCCTGTATTCCTAGCTCATCAGGAGGCTGAGATCTAAGGATCACGGTTCAAAGCCGCCTGGGCAGGAAAGTCCATGGACTCTTCTCTCCAGTTAACCACCAGAAAGCCAGAAGTGATGCTGTGGCTCAAGTGATAGAGCTTAAGAGATCAGGGACAACACCCAGGCCCAGAGTTCAAGCCCTGTGACAGACCAAAATAAATAAAAAAATGATACAATGATTTCTTTAGAAATACACAATACATAAACTTACTACATATATAAATGTAATTCATGATATGAAAAGTTTAAATGCTGATGCAGTAAAAGTGTAAATTTTAATGTAAAGTTGAATTGTGAGCTTAAAATAGCCACTATGACTAAAATGTGGCTAGGTTGTGGCTAGGGTGCAGGGCGCCAGCCCAGCAAATGCAAGGCCCTGAACCCAAACCTCACTACTACCACAAAGCAAATCAGAAGGCAAAACCCAAATATTAGACTTATTGTTAAAAAAGAGATGGCGAACACAGCAAAATCTGAAATGAAAAAGCAGTCACTACAACAGATAATACAGAAATGCAAATGTTGAGGAACAATTGTAAACCAACAATTTCAATGACTCTGAAGAAATGGAAAATTACTAGACAGAGAACATCTATTCAATCCAATTATTAAACAGAACGTTTGAACAGAGCCGGAAAAACAAAAGGGATCACTAGTTAAAATAAAAATTCAATGAAACACAGCTGGGGACTTAATGGCTTTAGTTGTTGAATTCTGTGACATGTTTAAACAAATGCCATTTCTCAAGAATATAAGAAAAGGGAATGGTTTTACACTTCTTTAAAAGTCAGCATTAACTTGGTATGAAAGACTTTTCTAGAAGACCACACAAGGGAAACTACAGACACATGCTGGGCACAAGGCCTATATCTGTGATTTTATCTACTCAGCAGGACTGAGATTTGAGGTTAACCTAGGAAAAAAGGTTAGTGAGACCCCCCCACCCCATCTCAAAAATAAAATACCAAAAATAAAAAAGTGGTTTTTTACTCTTGTATGCCCAGCTATGTGGGAAGCACAGATCAGAGGGTCACCTTCTAAGGCTGTCCCAGACAAAAGTCTCGCCTGAGGGACAAAGTCCACGGGAAAGGGGTCAAGACATGGTTGAAATGGAAGAGCACTTCTCTACTAAGTATGGACCCCCAACTTCCAACAGAACAGACAAGCAGGCTTAAATAAAACGAAAAAACTTCTGCACAATCCAGGGAAGAATAGAACAAAAACAGCAGAAGTAAATGGGAGAATATTTGCAATCCATACATCTCATAAAGAGATACTACCCAAAACACACAAGGAACTCCAACAACTAAATAGTAACAAAACAAATAATTTCAGAGGAAAACAGCAAAAGAGCTGAATAAAAAGGAGATGTAAAATATGGCCAAAGACGATGTGGAATTTGTGCTCCTGATGGCCCGCTCGTGTCCCCAGTCATTGAAACCTTGCAGTTTAATTGCCAATGCAGTAGTACTAAGGAGCTGATGAGCTCCTGAGCACCTGGCCCCCCACCAGATGGATGGGGTGAAGTCCTTGCAAAAGATATCATGTGGTCCCTCTTCCCATGGGGTGAGATCTGCATGCAGCACGCAGCACCCCGTGGGGTGCTACCTGCTGTCCTTCTTGCTACCTTGATCTCGGGTGCTGAGGACTTTAGAACTTTGAGAAGTAAATATCTGCTGTTTACAAATCTTCCCATCTCAGTAATTGTGTAATAGCACAGACTATGATAATACCCCAAATCATTGAATTCAGAGAAATTTAAGTTAAAATCATAATGGCATCTGAATTCACATTCTTTAGAATGGCAGTTGTGAAGAAAGCAAAGACAAAAAGTATTAGATGCAGAAATTCCCCTACTATATAAAGGCCCTAAAATGAGGTATGCCAAAGAGATGTCTGCCTCCAGTGTTCACTGTAGCTTTCTTTCCAAGAGCCAAAATATAGAAACACCATAACACTTTTTTATTGTTATTGTAAAGATGATGTACATAAGTCAGGTAGTGAGTACATTTATTTGTTTACAGTGTAACCCCTTTCTTTGCTCTCTCCAAGTTTTTCCCTCCCATTCCCACATACAAGTTGTATGGCTTATTTTCAATATAGTATCTAGTGAGTATCATTACTGCATTTGTTCACCCTTTTCCCACCATTTCTGTGTCTTCCCTTGCTCTCATAAAGATAAGATAAACTAACAAAATAAATGGAAAAGAATACAAAAATAGCAATGAACTGAAACACCTCTGGTTTCCATTTCCTGGAGTTCCATTTTGATAAATATTATTTTATATGATCAGATGAGCATAGCTATTGTGTCTTTGTGTACCTCTACTAAAAGTAGAATACCCTCCTTTGGTGTCACCTGTATAATTTATCATGTCCCAGTGTATTTGTTTTAACCATCTAATGTGTTTGCTTGTAGATTTATAGGCAAATGCTGACTACCACAAGTGAGGAAGCCATGCAATCGACATTTCTTTGGGTCTGGCTTCCTTCACTTAATATCATTTTTTTCAAGTCTTTCTATTTCCTTACAACCAGTACAATATCGTTCTTTCTGATGGGTGAGTAGAATTCTGTTGTGTATGTATACCACATTTTCTTGATCCACTCTGAGTTGGTCACATCATGTGGCTGTGGTAAGCAATGCTGCAGGGAACATGGTTGCACCAGTTGCTTTAGTGTGACTTTTTTTGTGTTAGTGGATAAATGCCCAGGAATGGAATTCCTGGAGTGCCAGATGAACTATTGGGTATCCATGTGTATGATGGAGTATAATTCAACCTTTAAAAATTCCACTCTTAACTACCGATGATTCTTTAGGATATTATGGTAGATACAATAAACCAGATCTGGGGGGTGGGGAAAATAAGGCATGTTATCTGTTGTTTGTGAATAGATGATTGCTGGAGTTGTAGCCATGGAGATGGGAATGAGGGTTACAGAGGCCTAGGCATGGTGATGGGGATTTGGCTGGGGAGCTGCTGAATAAAGGGTGCAAATTTAATATATGACTGCATGCCATTAGTGACACTGTGACATTAGTGACTATTGGCAACCGTGCTGAAAGGGTAGAGTTTTTAACTGTTCTTATCACAGACCATAAGCATGCAAGGTAATTAGCAATGCAAGGTTAATTAGCTTTGCTGTCCTTTTCCTATGAGCCATACTGAAAGTCATAATGCAGTACATGTTAAAGTGCATGATTTTATGTTAACTGAGAAATTAATAAACTTTACCATCAATGGTTTCGGGTATTTTCATCTTGTTGGTTTTTACCTTTATCTACTTTAGGCAGATGATAATCTCTCTTGTGTAATAAAGGATGGATTATTTTCTTGTAGCTTTGGTCATTTTTTTCATAATTTTTTCCAGATATCTCAATAGAAGAATTCATATTTAGAATTATTTTCTTTTTCTGAGTAATTAAATATTTTCATCTTTACAAAAGCATTCTTTCATGTGGGGTTAGATCCTATTGTTTGCAATCTGTATAGAGAATTTGTAGAACATTCTTCTCTGAGGAATATTGTTTTGGCTTTTGGTTTTTCAATATCATCTGTGTTTGGATCTATATTTATGAGAGCATAAAATTTCATAACTGTCAAATTAACCTAATCCCACACGTCAGTGGGATCCTTGGCCCTTCTTAGTTGTCATGTGTCACGTGTCATGTGTCTTAGTTGTTGAGTGTCACATGTGGACACTCTGCCACTTGCTTAGCACTTGCTGTTTGCTCTGTTTTGCTTTCCTCCACACCTGGACCCACTTGCTGGGCAAGGTGGGGGCAGTGCTTCATTCGCTGCAGTCAGACAAGGGCTCAACTCTCCCTTGGAGGCTTCCCCCCTCACTCTTAGGCCTGTGATTTTTTTTTTTTTGGTATTGTATGTGATTTATCTCTGGCTGTTTATTTTATCTTCTGCTGAATGTGTAATTTTCTGTTTCATGAGCAGTTGTGAGTATTAAGTATAGAACATTCTGAGAGTTGGTGGTGCAGTTCTGTCCTGGCTTGCTCTTCCGGTGTACTCTGGCTGCATTGGGCAGCTCAGTGGCAGAGCAGTTGGGCATCACACGTGCTGTGTTCATGGTGGCCAAGCAGTCCTTTCCATGTGGGCCCGTCCTCCTCCTCTCCCAAACAACACCACAAAGAAGGAAAAGCAGCAGCGAGCAGGAGCTTCACATGTAGTACCTTGCTGTGTCATTCTTGCAGTTACTCTGAAAGATCACTTTACTTCCTCTGATCTTTCCCTTCCCAAAGATCTCCCCTTCTAGAACCTGGAGGACTGGGTGTTTGGTTGTAGTCAGAGCCTAGGCTTCCTTGGCCGTCGAATGCTGTCCTAGGAACTCATGACACGTGATGCCGCGGCCTGTCTGTGAGTGGGGGAGATGGGCTCAAGGTTGCTGTGTGGCTCCTGGCAACTATGATGAGACTCGGGCATAGCTGACAGGAGAGGTAATTGTCGGCCCATGGTGTTCTGATGCGCATTTGACTGGGCATCACACTGCTCCCCGCGGAGCTGAGGCATCAGTGGCTGGGGTAACCATTGCCATTCCTCTCCTCCAGGCAGAGGGTTACATGCACTTTAGCCATGAGCTGCTGAGTGTGCAAAGCACAGCACCTCGGTCTTCATTCTCAGGTGGACCAGAGCCCCTAACGTGTGAAATGACTCAGTGTGTGTTCACTGATCACCTGCACACCCGCCCTCAGAGTCAATGTCTCTTCCACCTTTTTGAGTGAAGGCATGAAATAATATGTGAAGATTCACATAGGTAATGAAATTCACTTGCAACTCCTCTTTTGAAAAGTACTCTCTCCGACATGATCTCTTTTCTCCAATTCAGAGAAAAGGTACTGTACTAGGTACCTGCAAACAGGAGGAAGAAGTCTCAGCAGCTCTATACATTTCATGCTTTGTTATCTGTTATTAGTCACACTAAATAAAAATAAAAACAAAAACATAGATGGGAAGGCCTGGCCATTCCCAGACAGCGACTCTGCTTACTACAGTCCACAGGAGTAGCTAATAGTGTGCAGGGTAAGGTTTCCCAGAGCAATGTGAATAGTAGACTGCCAGCAGCAGATATAAACAATGTGGTGTCTCCTGTCAGATGGCCACTAGCTCTTCTCCTGGGACTCAGGTTCATGGGAGATTCATCCAAGAAAGAGGAGCCTGGAGTTGGTGAGGGGTCATAGGAAGGAGGTGTGATGGAGCTCAGATTCCGCACACACCTTCAACCAGCCAAATACCTGTGGTTCCAAAAGTGTGCTGCCTTGAGGAAAGAACAGCATATGTGATGGGCAGGTGAAGCCATGCACCCCAGGAGGAAGAGGCAGGCCCATCTCATACAAGAGGCCTTTTCTCTTGGTCTGTTAAGTTACTACTACCTATCCTGTTTTGAAGAAGCTTATTCTGTCCTCTCTTGTAAATATGCACACATCCATGAAAATCCTCTGATAAGAAATAAAAATAGCTTGTTTTTGTCATTTGAAAGGTGTGAATTTCACAGGCCCACTAATTTCTCCATAGATATAAGCTGGCAGTTTTTATGCAGGTATTTCTTCAGCTGGTACTTCAACAGGAAGCCTGCAAAAACATTGGAAGCACTTAACAAAGGGTTGAAGCCAAATAAAGGGTATCAATTCAGATAGCATACACAGAAAAAGGAAAAAGGAAAAAGGAAAAAGGAAAAGAATGGCACTAATTGTATCAGACAGTTAATATTGCTCACTCTCCCACTCTCCCTCTCTTTCTCTCATGCACACCTCACTAGAAACTTTAACATTAAGTGAAATCGAATAGCCTTTTCTTCCCTTCTTGGCTCTATGTTCACAAGCATAGATCTGAGATAGACTCTTGCAGGTTCTGGCTGGAGGTACAGATGAATCTACCTTGGTCCTTTTATGGAAGCAGTCACAGTCTCTCAGGAGAACCAGCCAAGGGAAACAGAACTATAACAACTCTGCAAATAACTTATCCAGAGCCCAGACTGCCAGTTCCATGGCTATGGAGAGTGCTGTTGAGGTCCCAAGTCTTGTATGCTCTGGACGCAGACAGTAGAGCTGACCAGGAATTCTGCACCAAAGAGAATTTCTGAGCTGTTCCTGAGAAGCTGGCAGTGGAGGGAAGGGGTGAAAGAGATGGCCACCATTGGAGAGGTGCTGGGCACCCCTGCATGTAGTGAGGGGAAAGAAGAAGATTGTCTAACGAAGGACAGAACGCCCCTAGCATTGAGTAAGTTGAGCAGAATAGTGGCCCAGAAGCAAAGGAAGATGAGACAAAGAGGAAAGAAGGCAAATGAGGGGCGTATGCACAGTGGTTAATGGAGAGGAGAATGAGAAAAGGGAAGGATCTGGGGCCTGGAGGAGGCATATGGGCTTGGGCAGGGCAAAGTGACCGGCAGGTCACAAAGAGCAATTGCCTGGGGTAGAGGAGAGGGCTTTGCCCAGGGCACTTACCCACACACCTAATGCTCCTGGATGGAGTGCAGCCTGCATGGACTATATGAAATCTGCATAGACATGGCTTGAGTTGGAGCAGTGTTCTGCAGGCGAGGGAGGCTAGGTAGGAATGTCCAGTTACTGAAGTGCTGGAAATCTGGGTTCAGGAGGAGGAGGTCCAGGGTAAGAGTAGATGGTGGCAACGGCATTTCCATTGCAGACTTGCTGGCAATGCCAAGCTTTCCTGCACACTATTAACAAGTGATCTTGCACACAGATTGTAGAAATGCCTGTGTACCATTCTGCCAATGCCCTTCTGCTTGGGATGTGGTTCTTCCTATAGCAAACACTGACAGGAGGTGGGGAAGGTTGGTGGGCAGTGTGAGGGCTAAGGAGCAGCACAGTCTGCAGAGAAGCCTGTGCAGGAAAGGGAAAGGAGGATGGGACAGGCAGGCAAACTCCTCAGAGACAAGATGGTTACAGTGAGTTATGTTCTGATGTGCAATCGGAACACTCCTGGCAACCTCCTGAGTCAACTGTTCATTGTGTGTCACGTATGTCCTGCCAACGAGGGCTTAGAAAGAACTGACCTGGAATATTTCCTCGGGTAGGATTTGAGACTTGCTCTTCTTTTCCAGGTGACTGAGAGGGGGGCAGTAAAGCTAGGGAACCTTGATTCATAGAAGAGGGCACATCTGGGTGTGCTGTGCTGGGCAGCCCCACGCCTGCTCCCTTGAACACACTCTGGATGCGTTGTATGTGGAGGTTCCTGGGTGAGCTATGGAGTCTGGGTTCCCCAGTGTGCAATGATGTATGGGTTTCCAGGTGTGCAGGCCCCCAGGGATATTCAGGTGTGCTGTGGTGTGCACATTGGTCTATTGTGTGTGTAATACCCCATAATGAGGTTACTGGTGGGGATGGGTTTTTCTTTCTGGGGCTGGTAATTCCTCTCTCAGGAAGCAAAACAGACCCTGTACAAATTGCCCACCCCAGGCACACATTAACAACAAAAGCAAGATCCATGCATACCAGTCATTGACTCCAGTTTTAGGGGCCATTTTCAAACTCACAAACGAATCAAGCAGCTGCCATGTTCTTGTCCAGTGAAAGGTACTGTGTACCCTTTTATAGAAGCAACAACGGCATTTTTTCCAGCCCACGGCCACACTTAGCGGCAGTGTTAATTTGAGCTTCATACAGTTGCAAACAATTTTTAAAAGGTCATTTTTTTTTCTGTTCTTGAAATATAGAACACACATTAATTTTCCAGTAGATTAACTTAATTATCAAAAGTAGAAGAGAATGGAAATAACTTTTGGGGGGCCGAGAGAAGGAAGGCAGCTGTTTCCTCATCCTGAATCTATGGTTGGACAGCAGTTTTGGTCCCTGCCACCCCAGGGCTGGCCGCAGAGCGCAGTTCCTGTGAGACCACAGAGGACATGCAGATCTGCGCCTGTCCCAGGGCAGGTGCGGGGACATGAGCACACTCCTTCCAGAAGAGGGGGCTGTGTGTCACCAGGTCCTGGGGGGGATGCATGTGGTAGAGCCCTGAACTTACGGGCTGTCATTTCTGGTCAGTTTTTAAACTGGAGATGTCAAGAGTGATTATTTAGATGCTCAGGTCTGGACAGCATGAAAGTCTGGCCACACTTTTCCCTGTCCTCTCTCACTTCCACAGTTCTCTTCTTCCGTTTTCTATGTGCAGCATACTCCTGTTCCCCAATCATCAGCTAGAACATGACGATCACGTTGTTGAACCACTTAGAACAAATGCACCACAAAATAACCCCATCTCACTCCCACCGACGCCTCTAGTCAGTGCTTGCCTAGTGATCTGGGGGCTCCGTTCCACACCCAACTTTATTCTCTATTCCTTTTTTCTTTAATCTCTATTACTGCTCTATGCTGGAAAGACCTCCTCAAAAGACGTTAGGCTGTTGTCATTTCTACATGATCCTCTTCTTGGCCTCTAAAGAAGCTGTGTCCTGACAAACCCATAGGAAGTTAAAAAGTTGTATACTGAAACTACTTTTACTACAGCCAGCCCACCAAGTATCAAAGCTTAGGTTAGCTGACTTTCAATGTGCTTAGGACACTGTATTAGGCTAATGTGGGTAAAGTCACTCAACCCAAAGCCTGTGAAGTGTTGACAACCTCCCAAGGTTGATTAGAGGCTATGGAGAATAGTGTATGAGTTTGTCATCACATTGTTGTGAGGTGGAAGACTCTACAGTCAAGCCATCATAACGTAAGGGACACCTAATTTTACTGATTGTATATGTGATTAATGTTTTAATATGTTGAGCTACATTGATAGATTTCTAAATATCAAATCATGTTGACATTTCTGGGGTACACTGTATTTCTCATGATGGCTTGGCCCCATTATGTATTGTTAGACTCACTAAATCTGGTTAAGCATTTTCTATTCATGTGAAAATACAGTATGTCACAACAAACATGTTAGACTCCATTTTTCTTCTCTAATAAAGTCTTCTGGTTTTGATATCAAGTGGTATTTACTTCTGGCTCCACAGAGGGATGGAACAAATTCCTCCTCAGTAATGCTTTTAAGTAGAAGAAGTAGAATCTAATTGATTTGATTAGGTACATCTTGAGTCATTAACTCCCTTATTTTTATTGTTATATTTCTTATTCATGCTCACATTTAATTTGAAGTATATTGGGTATTAATAGAGCAGGTCAGAGTCCTTTTTCCCTTTCAGGCTTTCCTTTTTTTTTTTTTTTTTGTCTGTCATGGGGCTTGGGCTCTGTCACTGAACTCTTCAGCTCAAGGCTAGCACTCTACCACTTGAGTCACAGTGCCCTTTCTGGTTTTCTGGTGGCTAATTGGAGAGAAGAGTCTCATGGACTTTCCTGCCTAGGCCAGCTTTGAACTGCAATCCTCAGGTCTCAGCCTCCTGAATAGCTAGGATTACAGGCGTGAGCCACCAACACCTGGCTCCATGCTTTCCTTTTAACCAAATTTTCTTCATCTCCTAGTGCATTTCTTGTATGTGCAAGAGTCATGTATTTGTCTTATTCAGTCTGATACTTTACCCTTTGTCACTGAAGAGTTAAGTTATTCTAGCACTAGAAGATATTTTCATCCAGTTGGTAACTAGTTCTTTGGCACTGGAGAGCCAAGTTATTCGTAGTTTAATGTTGGGGCAACCTTTTTGAAGTCTCCACGGGAAATAGAGTCAGCCACAAAGCATTCTGGAGCACATGAATTCTTGAGGATAGCAGAACATCCTCATAGAAGTAGTGATATGAGCTGCAATGTCCAAACATCCCCCAAAGCTCACCCTGGCTCTCAGAGGTGGCGCCCCCGGGCTGACAGAGCTTCTGGGGCCTGCTGATCCGGAGTCCCCAGTCCTGGTCCTGAGTGTGCCCGCCCAGCCCGTGGTCACTGGGCAGCGAGCTGTTGCTTTCCCACATGGCTTCTATAGAGAGTTGTGTCTCTCCTGGATAAGGGGCACTGCCCCCTGCTGCACTCCTCCCAAGCACCCCTCCCGTGCTGAGCAGAAGCCACATGGGCTGCCTTTCTCGATGGCTTTTGAAGTAGTGAATCGCTTCTCTCCAGCAAATCCTTTTTCTTCTTAAGCCGGTCAATGCAATTTCGTGAAACTTGTAATAAGTTTTTGAAGCAGAACTGGCAGAAATGCAGAAGAGAATGGCAACACAACCGTGGGAGAGAGGAATCCCCCTATATGGAGTGTAACTTACCACTGCTCCCCACCAACAGACCTGACAGGGAGAGGGTGCGGTGCTGTTTCTGCCTTCCTCTATAGGAGATGGCTTGATGGTTGGTTCTCATGCACTTTAGCAGGGCAGAGGTTACTCAGCACACCTCCAGCTCCCCAGAGTAAGGACCTTGCTTGCTTGAGACACTTCTTGTTCAGTGGTGCAGACCTGGCACACCAGTGCGTCAGGACGTGTAGGTGAATGAACAGTATGCCCAGGCAGGAGAGGATCAGGCATTTCTGCTGCCAAAGTGCCTATTTAAGGGGCCGAGGCTACAATCAGGGCAGGTATGTTGAGAACTTGTTCAGACAAGTTAGGTTAGAATTAGCACATGGCTCAGTGGCAGAGTTATTTAATAAGGTGCCAGGGGAGGGTATTGTCCTGGAGTTTGTTGGACACTTGCTGTACCAAAACAAACTGAAGATTAAATTCTTCCTTAAATTCTAAACTAATTTCTAGATGTATGTATGTCTCCCAATACATTAGCATCTTTAATAGTTAAAGTATCTTTGCAAATTAAATAAGAAGAAATTAGTAGAGTTGAATATGCTCAAATTAAATTATATACATGTATGAAAATGTCATAGTAAAACCCCTTACTACTAATATATGCTACTTAAAATAAAATAACTATATACCTATAGAAGCAATGGCTTAACAATATGAAAATGTTGTGGACATAGGAAGACTCAAGAATTTATGCAAATGTCCCTATTGTTTACTGTACTGTCATCAACTTAAAATCATTGAAGTGATAATACATGCCATTAATGGCAATGAGGTAAAATGTAATTTATGAACTTCTAGGAACACGGAGCGTTGACTAAAACTCACTTGAGAATAATTTGGAAGTATTTATTAAAAGATGTGGCCAAGAGACTTTATGTAAGTATAGTCTAAAGAAATAGGGTTGTGTTTGGAATGTTAGTTCTAGTTACTGTATCAGATAATTGAGATAATTAGTGACTGTCAAAAAGATTTACCAACACTTCAGCAACCCACTCATGAAATACTATACAGCCCCTTTAAAGTCTGTGGTAGATGAATATTTCACTACATGAATATCCGCCACTAAAAGGGTATATTTCAGAACAACTCATGGTTTCTGGTAAAAATGTGATGTAGAAAATAAGAAAGGAGTCTGACACATTGCCATAAATCACTGACTGAGGATCTTGCTGGTGGGGGGTAGGAAGATCCGAGTGGTAGATTTATGGGTATGTTTTATTTTCTTCCTAGCACTCTGTATGAAGCAGAGTTCTGTCTTCTTCAGTGCAAATTTATTCATTTTGCATTGAGAAACAATAGCAAATAGGAAAAACAAATGGAGTGCAAGCAGGACGGAGCGAGGCAGCTAAGGGAGGGTCTGTGTGGACAGTCCCCAGCAGGTGACTGGCGAGGGAGCAGCCGTCGGGAACCTGAGCTGAGGCACAGATGCCAGCAAACCCCAACGGCACTCCCAGCTTCACTGGGGTTGCCTGCCACACCCTAGAGGAAGTCAGCGAGCAATGGCTCCCACGTTATGAGCTGGTTTTCCTATTTTGCTCAGAATATGAATGACTACTCACGAATGGACTCATCCATTCAACAGCTAACTGAGTTTGTGCTGCTGGGTTAGGTGTACGTGGCACACACGATGAATATGGCTGGGTGCTGTCCTTCTGAATGCGTTGTCACAAGGACCATTTTCGTGCATCCTGATTGCTCATTAAAACACATTGTCTAAGCTTATGTCAGAAAGTTAATGTCAAAATTGCCTCACCTATTAATTAACTACATTGTTGTATTTTATATACGTTTTCTTCCAGTGGGTAGTATCTTTGTGAGCTAGTTCCTCTAAAAGGTTTGATAAATTCTAAACCATGATATGTGCAATTAAAACATTATACATCTCCCTCCTCAATGAAGAGAAAATATGTTTGCTGGTCTCCCATATTCATCTTGTCTCCTCCTCATAACCCTTTCTTTGAATGATCTATATTTTTTTATACTTACTTACAAAATTGGAAGTCAGAATATATTTTCTTTTTTTTTTTTTGGCCAGTCCTGGGCCTTGGACTCAGGGCCTGAGCACTGTCCCTGGCTTCTTCCCGCTCAAGGCTAGCACTCTGCCACTTGAGCCACAGCGCCACTTCTGGCCGTTTTCTGTATATGGGGTGCTGGGGAATCGAACCTAGGGCCTCGTGTATCCGAGGTAGGCACTCTTGCCACTAGGCTATATCCCCAGCCCCAGAATATATTTTCAAATGCTACAGAATAACAGAAGCAGCCTGTTTTGAGCAATCAACTGCAAGTATTGTTTATGAAGGGAGTGTTCCCATTCACTGTAAGCAGCTCCCAGGACTTAGGATTCAGAGCCCGGGAGATACAGGGGACAGATGGGAAAACAGGATTAGCTATTAGACACGTCCCTTCTGAGATACAAAATCCAAAGGCTTTTCCAGGCTTCTGTGTTATCTTTCTGCATCTCTGAAAACCTTCTGTATGATTCCACAGTGAGGTAGAAATGTCCAACAGATCCTAAATATTACATGGAGACATGTGAGATAAAAGATTTTCCTTCCTATCCAAGGAGCTAAGGTGGGAGGCGTTCTACTGTGCTCCTGCTTCACCTGAGCCTCTGAGCTTTGGCCAAGAGTCAAGAGATGGTAGTCACTGGCCCTCTATTCTCGAACAATCCTTTCTGAAAGGAAGTGCAAATGGACTTCTTCTATCTCATTTTTATGAAAAAAAAAAATAGTGCCATGCAGACCTAGAAACATTTCCCAGGTTTCCTGGAGCAGGTCGTGCTCTGCCGATAGTGCTTTGGTAGGAGGGGAGCACGCTCTCCCAGATGGAGGGTGGTGGACAGGTGGTGGACAGCCCGCTGTCCCCCGCCCTCCATGTGGCCCGGAGGCTGGATCTGGACACAGGCATAGGGAAGAACATCACTGCTCTTGTATTCACAGATGTGGCCATCGAAATCAAGGTTGTGAACATCAATGTTGCCACATGACTGTGACTAAGACCCTGTTGAAAAGATGGATACTAGTTTATAGCTCTTCCTGTTGATTTAAGGATGCTTTTCAATGCTTTTTTCTAGAAAAGTGATTTACCCTTCAGAGCTCTTAACTACAACAGGCTGAGCTTTGAGTTGGCTTCCTAACCTAGTGAGACTTTTCTGAGTTTATGATTTAGTGATTCTCTTCATTTCTGGTTTTGAGGGTCGGATTCCCGCTTCCACGGTCCCTGATCTACGTGGCCGTGGGGCTCCATTTGCTGCACTTGACAAGTCTAGCAGAATTGCCTCACAGAGCAGAGGGCTCACTGAGTGGCAGGATGCGGTTGTTGAAGACTTTGTCCTGCAGCCAGTTTGTACCTGGAAACTCTGCTTCTCTGTTATCTCATAGTGAACACATTGTGAGGTGGAGCAGTCTTTATAACCCAAAGCCTTCATATGAGGGCAGATGACAAAAGCTACCTAAGACCTGTGTGCCCCCAAACTCATTGTAATGCTTGACACCTGGATGTACTGATGTGTAAATTAGTGCAAAGGCTGCTGTAGACTTCGGTGCTCAAGAGCTCTGACTGAAAATTCATGCATCTGTCTGTCATCAGAAGATACCAGGGGAGTGTGCAGAGTGAGCATGGTCGACTGCAATGTCTCCAGAGTGACTTGAGCCTCTGAGGGCCCCATAGAGGAAAAGCCACGCCCTTGACTTCCCCTCTGTTCTGACTTCGTGAAGGGTCTGGAATTCTCAGAATTCCTGAAGGAACTAAAAGCTCCACTGATATTTAAGAATGAAAATCCTTACCCTCCACTACTGTTTCCTACAACTTTGAACCATATTGTTTTTAGCATCTCTACTTTATACTGTCTAAAGTTCTATTTTCAGAATTGTGTGTGTGTGTGTGTGTGTGTGTGTGTGTGTGTGATAAAGCATAGTCATATTGATCACACAGCAATAAACTTCTCACCCATGCCTGATTGCCTTTACTTAGCACTCATATGCAGCCATGAGATTATACAGGGAAACTCGCCTTCTGACAGGTCGTCGGCCAGGCCTCGCCAGACCTCTGTGGCATACAGCTGCCATGAGCATGCAGCAGATTGGTTTCTTGCTGGGATATGGCTGGCTGGTCTAATGGTAAACTAATTTCCTCTCTTTCTCTTTTTTCATACTCATACTATGTCGTCCAGGGTGGCCTCACTAGGAAGTGGGGTGTTTGGGAGCATTTGTCATCAGCACAGCCTTGGAGAAGTGGGATTAGTGGCCTTATGAAAGAGACCCCCTCATCTTTGCACTCACTGGCCATCCACCTATCAGTCAGCTGACGACGTCCAGAACACTCACCATCATGGTTATCTGGGTGATGACACAATAGCTAAACCATTTTACAGGCAAGTTATATGATCAGCTGAGTTTCTGAAGTAAAAATTTAAAAAAAACTAGCTAACCAAGGCTTATTCTTGTAAGTCACTCTACAGTGAAATGCATAGAACTGTCTTTGGGAACTAAGTCCTACTGTGGTGGTCACACGTCAGATGTGAAGCTACCTCGTCTTCACAGATGACAGCCATGTGAGGTGGACTCTAGGCTCCTGGAATCGCCATGAAGAAGCTGGTAGCCTTCAGCTCATCCCTTGTTCCTCTCACTCAATGATGAGAGGCACTGGAAGATCATCAAGGTGAGCCGTGCTGCCCAGTTATCAGGAGGAAATAGTAGTGTTAGCAGTCAGGGTCACTACTGCACCGACAAGCAAGCTTTCCCCTCCACAGGGTCTGGAATGTCATCAGGCAGAGCAGGTGAATGCTTGCCTGACTGGGGGGTTCATTAATTCCCACCATTATGTGGAGATGAGGGCCAGGGGAAGATACTGGCTCATAATGGCATCCGCCCATGATAAACCCGATTTGAGCACCTATTATTATTAGAAATACCGGAGAGAAAAACAGAGTATGGATAAAGACAATGCACTAGATGAACACAATAGTTTTACTCAGTCATAATCAAGAATGACATTATGCCCTTTACTGAATGGCAGATGAGTCTGGAGATTACTACTTTGAATGAAATAAGCTCCTCTTACAAAAGTAGGCATTATACATTTCCTCTCAGTTGCAGAATCTGAGAGTGAATAGGGAAGAAATATCATAGAAAAAGGCAACAGGGTATGGAAAATAGGTTGAAACCCTTTTCCTTTTTCCCATCCCTCAGAAAAATGTTGAGATTTCCCTTTTCAAACTGAAGGAAATATTAGTCTTTGTTGTTGCTCATAGGGCCACACTGGAATTCAGTCTGTGAAACCTCTGGCTCTGTCTGAGAAAGTCCTCTCTCAGATCAGCCCTCATTGGCTTACATGGCAAATGCTTCCTTCCTGCTTTCCAAAGGCGGCCCGGCCCTGTGACTCAGAACTAGGCATTAGTTGGCCACCTCCAGGTGCACATCACAGGCCCCGGACATCTCTAAGAATAAACGACAAGATTCTACCCTAAACAGGCCACCGCCACTGACTTTTCTGAAAGTTTTGTCTAAAGCAACATAACGAATTTCCAGCAGGGTTTTTCACCCATTAGCTTTAGCAGCCAGATTATCCTTGCTTTTCAGTGCTGACTTTGCCTGCTGAGATGACAGTTGCCCAGAAGGCAGCTGGTAAATATGGAAGCCAGGCCTGAGATGCAGAAATCTGCAGTAAAGCACTGCCTTCAAACTACCAACAAGAAAACCATTGGTCTGTCATAAACCCATGGTGCTCCTTCACCCAGGAGACCGCCGTGGCCGCAAATCAATGGAGCCTGAAGAGCAAGGAGGGCAGCTCAGAGCTTCACACTGTGGCTGGGGTGCAAACATGGCCCTGGCTGGCCTTCTGACAGGCAGCAGTGGCTGGCGTACAGGTAGAGGAGGAGTCACCAAAGGTCGAGCGAGGACCAGGGTGCTAAAGCGTGCCTCACTGGAGGGCCAGACTCAAGGAGACTCATCCTTCTCAGTGGCTCTTCTCCATGGACTTCCAGTCCTTGAAGCAGAGGGTGGCCATCCAAGGACAGGCCTGTAGGAAAAGAGCCTGTCAGTGTGTGGAATGGCACAAATCTCTGGCCCCGCCTGCTCAGTTCTTTCCTAAGGAGTAAAATGTCTTAACAGCAAAGGGACAGATCCTGCCAAATCCAGATCGTTGATAGGCAAAGGATTAAAGAAAAACTCAGTGTATGTGCAACACCATGCAATACTACAGAGCTCATGAGCTTATGCATATGCAATTCCAGGATTTCCACCCTGGGAAGGGAAGGAAATGTGTTCTTTCATAAGATACACACAGATAGTTTATCCTTCAGAGAAAGCAGAAGGATGTTGAGAAAGATCAGAAAGGACTGATCCAAGATACATGTTGTATGATGACAAGAATGCAGGGTCTACTCCTCCAGATACAAATATTAAAACAATATGACTGATAATGTTATTGGATCCACAAAGGAGGTAACCAGTGCAGAGGAATTTCAGCAGAGAGAAGTAAACTGTTAGGACAAAATAGACAAATACAGTACTAGCAACAAACCCAGCATAATGAAGGAGATAAAGAAGGGCTTAGCTGTGTGTGTCAGCACGTGTTTTACAACCACTTCATATTTGACAGTGGTGTTGCTCTTCACCTGTGCTTTTATGTAACATATAATTAAAAAGATGAGACGGTGCCTCTCTGTCTCCAGACATGCCTTTATGTATTTATTCAAATCCACTACTTTGCCAATTGTATTTCGTGGTGCCCGGTATCTCAGCATCCTTTGAGCCCTGTTCCTGCCTGTGCAGGTCAGCCAGCATGACGCCATTTCCACACAGACTCCTCCCGAAAGCCGTCATTAATCCCTCGCCTCCTGTGTGGTACACGTGCTTGTGTCAGGGTGACAGGTCGCGGAGTGTTGACGGTGTCTGAGCTGGAAAGAAGCTTTGTGCTGGGAAGCTAGACCAGCGTGGCTGCCAAGAGTGACTCATCCCTGCCCGCTGCAATTGGAAAGCATGTCAGCAGCCACTTGCTGCCCGGTGCTCCTCCTGGCTGAGCGCCAGCCGGGGGTTGGTGCCTTGGAAGTACCTTCACTAATCGGGGTGCTGTTCAGACCCCGTTTTCCTCCAAATGGCAGCCTCTTCCCTCTCCCTTCTCCACTCATCAGTAAAAATAAGGACACACTCCAAAAAAAAAATTGTATGTCTGCACTAGATAGAAGCTAGCCACCAATGTGTAAAAATACACATTTTAGCTGGGCACTGGTAGCTCATGCCTATAATCCTAGCCACTCAGGAGGCTGATATGGATCGCAGTTCAAAGCCAGCCCAGGGAAGGAAAGTCCATGAGACTCTTATCTCCAATAAATGACTCAGAAAAAGCCAGACAGAGAGCTGTCGTTCAAGTGGTAGTGTGGGGCACACCTGGAAGTCAATTAGCTGGCCCTGCCTGTTTCTCAGTCTTGAGGCCACGTGTGGCTTAGATGGCAGCAACTAACAACAATGCACAGTTGCTACAAGTGTCTTTGGTTATAACCTGGAGGCGGTTTTGTGGGCTGTGACGCCCCAGCTCTTCCGCCCTTGATGGACAGCTCATCCCTCCCCTTCCTGCCAATCTTAGACCCATCAAAGTTCTGTTACAGTTATTTGCAACACCAGACTAAAGTGGTATCCAGGTCAACCAAATAAATAATGGTAAAGTTGCCAAAAGCCAAAATGTAACTCAAATTTTGATAACACAAATTTATACTCTCCAGTCACCCAAGGACAACACCTGTATATACATCATAATAAAATGCTGAAAAACAAAGATAAAGTCTTGGAAACACAGAGAGAAAACGGCACATTTCACTCCTGAGGTAATGATTTGGATGTGCGGATCTCATCAGAATGTTTACAGGTCAGATGTTTTAAGAAGGAACCAAAGAAACAACAAACATCAGAAAATTTCAATAAACTATGAATGAAGCAGAAATTGCAGATGACAACTAATAGAATATGGTATAGGAGGACAATTGTACAAGTAAAATAAAGAGATTATCCAAAATCAGTTTGCCTGGTACATACATACACAAGCAATTGTATGTCTAATCTGTTGTCTTATCATAAGCAAACAGTAGCTACCTGTCCTTTTCCTCCAGGTACATCTCTTGCACTATAGTCATGTGTCTTCCCAAGTTCTAGTATCTTCCACAAACATTTTCCTAATCTTCTGATCCAATCTCAGCCACTAATTTATCATCCTCTCTGTTAAAGCAAATATACACCAGTATTTTTGAGCATCAAATCAAGGTGTCAGGATCATTTTGCTTTTTGTCCTTTCCCATGGTATGTTATAAAGAATCTATGTCTGTCACTCATGACTTTTTTTCTGGATTTGAGGCCATGGACCATGGTTTGCAAACAAATCTTCATGCCAAAGCAAACCCAGTAGCTGCTTTATAAACAGAGGCTCCCTGTAGCCCTGGTCCCACTATGACAGCACACCAGAGCTGAGTGGAATCTGAGATCACAGGACCTCAAAATGAAGTATTTGTTCTTGGCCTTTCTAGTGTAGGAAACCACAATCAGGTCATATTATACTCAAGATATATACAGAGTCAAAAGACACAACGTATAGAATGTTGAAAGTTTCTCCTGTTGTATCCACCTTGCCACATATTAGATTCACCACATGTACAGATGCCCAGTTACTTGAAATGTAGAATAATAATACAACGAAATGTATGTTTTAGTGCCAAGAGAAAGCAAAGAAAAAGTAAAAAGGAGCGTGGAAGAAAGACATTCAAAGAACTACCAGTAATTTAAAATTTGAGGCAAATAAACAATTAAAGTTTAGATTATCAGATAGGACTTAATACCTCCAATGTCTTAAGAGACACACTTAAAAGTTAAAGTCACATAAAGCTTGGTGATAAGGAAAATAGAATAAAATACTTCCTCAAGGAAATCTGCCAAAGTAGACATCAGAAGAAGAATTAATAGGACTTAAAGAAGGACAATTCATAATGTTAGATATTGGTAAAATATAGTACTTGAGTTTGCATGCTTTTAGCATTTTGATTTTAAACAGAAAATGCTTGATAGCACCTAGAGGAAAGAAGAAACAACCCCTTCAAAACGGGATCCTCTAGTGAATACTTCTTAATGGTCAATAAATAAAGACACTAAAGCAAATCATCCCATGTGAAGGACCTGAAAAATAACAATAACTTTGATTTCATTGGTGTATAGAGACTATTACAAAGGACTGACCTGAATTTCATCTTAAGAATAAAAATAAGTGTTAGAACACAATGAAATTATCCTAAAAACCAGGTATTAAGGAAACAGAATAGCTGTAAATGCTAGAAAATCAATTACTGTATTTTAAAACAACCCACTAGTAAACAAATAAATGACAATTTAAAGAGAAGACTATTTTGAGTTGAAAATGATTAAATATGAAACGTTAAAATTGAATGTGCCATTTGCGGACATCCCCTATGCATGCTACACACCTCAGTGTAGGGTCAGCATGGCAGAAAAAAGACCAGCTAGCATGGTAAAGTGTTTTCTAAGCCAGGGATAACAATGTCCCAAAATAGGTGGTAGCCACTGAGGTGGTGGAAGGTAAGTTATAAAACAGATGCACGCATATACAAAACCTGCTGAAAATCACACTTTCCTCTCTAATGAATGGTAAAAATGAATTAACCAATAGTAAAACAAAACAAGTAGTCATTCAGGTAAGAAATGAGCAGACACCATCTCAAGTGAAAAAATTTTATTTCACATGATTATAAAAATTTGAATGTGTTTTTAGTTAATAAGGCTAGCTCTAATTATTCTGTGTGTTTTTAAGATGTTAGTACAAGAAAAAGCTGGTTGAAAGAAAACCTATGTGATCTTTGTAACCATTCTATAAGCTTATAATTTATTCAAAATATATCTTAAATGGGCAGTATAACAATAGGTTGTCCAAAATTAATTTAATTCTGTATCAGTCATGAATTTAAATGTGAATAGAATTTATTATGATTTTGAAACAACAAAAGAATTACCTTGACCCCTTGCCTGTAGAACTAGTTTTTAAAATAAGACTTAATCAATGGGAACCATAACTGATTTCCTAATCACTTAAAACAATATTATCTGTACATCACCTTTTTTCTCTTTGTCATAGTGCCCACATTGTATTTCAGAAATAGAGGATATGGCGCTGGGAATATGGCCTAGTGGCAAGAGTGCTTGCCTCCTACACATGAAGCTCTTGGTTCGATTCCCTAGCACCACATATATGGAAAACGGCCAGAAGGGGCGCTGTGTCTCAGGTGGCAGAGTGCTAGCCTTGAGCGGGAAGAAGCCAGGGAAGGTGCTCAGGCCCTGAGTCCAAGGCCCAGGAAAGGCAAAATAAATAAATAAATTAAAAAAAAAAAAGAAATAGAGGATATGGAGGTGAGCCAGCTAAAGGTTAAGAATTTAACAAGATTTGGAAAGCAAATCCAAATTCCAAATTCCTTGCATCTTATATGATTATTTGTTAAAGATGACATAGTAATATATAATCTTGAAAGAAATACGTAAATGCCATAACCTATATTCACATATAAGTAAGATACTATTTCATCTTTGAAATAAATGAGAAGCAAAATGAAAGTAATTGATAAGAAAATCAAATGCACTTTATTCTTATAATGATTGAGAAGAAAAGACATTAAATGAAAGAATGAAATACACTAGGCAAGATAATGTTTAGAAAATTGCAGTCACTTAAGTTTACAAGAAAAGGCAACTTCAAATTTGATAGCTTTATGTTACTTTAAATTTTTTTTGACATTTTGACAGGTAAAACTGCCGCATAAATGAGATTATTCTTACATGGAGATAGCACATGTGCACCCTGGTTCAAGTGTGTGATCCCTGGGTTGAGTGAGACGTATGTGTCATGGAAGATGCATTGACTGGTGTCCTGATTTTGTGAACCTAGGATCAGGTTTTTGTTTTGTAAAAGTCTGAAGAAACGAAATGAAACATATACTTCTCTCAGCTGTGGTAATAATTAATTCTATTTTGGTATAATTTCATGATATTAACTTCCACTGAAATACTTTATGTTTCTAAAAGCAGTAGCCTCTTGGAAGACGGGTGAAGACCAGATCTCGGGTAGCAATCTGCTCTGTGCATTTGAGTGTGTCCACACCCACTGGTCACGTCCACCAAGGCACCGTGTGTTCTGCCACTTGTGACTCACAGAAGGAATCATGCAGTTCCAGTGTGTTGTCATCCTGTTGAGAACCACAGGCTAATTCTTTTCCAAGCTCCCGTTTAAGCAGACCTGGCAGCTTTATATTTAAACGACATCAGAATAACTGTTCTTGGGGGCTCTACCACCATCAGAAGACGCTTCGTAAGCATCTTTCCCTGACATTAGGATGAGCTCCTGGTACCTCTCCATGCTTCAGCTCAGGGAAGTCTAGTGAACTTCCCTCCCCCAAGCCAGTCCACAGGGTGCTGGGATGGCCATCCCGCTTATCCATGGCGGTGGTGGCAAGTGTCAGCAGGACCTTGATCTGGAGAGGTGCTTCACACACTACAGCACTGCGTTCTGGGCTGGATTCACCTGGCAGGGAAAGGCCAAGCTGTGTGCACTGGCTCTTAGCCCTTCTCCGGGGCTGTCTTCCCAAGCTCTGCTTCTGGGCGCTCGGCTGCCATGGCTTCTCCCCGGCCTGCATTTCCTGGAGGGTGCAGCCAGTCTGCTTGGGAGGTACCCGGCACTTCCCAAGTCTGGGATATATTCAGGAACTGTGCCCGCTTCTGATGGCAGCCATCTGTCACAAGTGCTGACACAGGCGTTCTGATGATAGCTTGGGGAAGGAAAGGAACAGAGCTGAGGTGGGGGTGGTGAGGACAGGGAGCCCACACCAGACAGCAGAGAGGCCTCCCAGGACAAAAGCAGTAGCCCCCCATCCAGGACACAAGCAGCCCCCCTGCCCCCCGCCGGAGCTGGGAGAGGGCAGAGCACCCCGGGGTGAGCACTGGGCTGCGGAGCCTGAAACCTCAGCGCTGGTGAGCCCTTAATCAGGCATGGAAAAGGCAGGGGCCACAGGCACAAGGTCAACGCCTCTGGTGCCCCCCGCAGAACCTTTGCTGCCCCAAAGGAAGTGAGGCTCATCACCTCACCCCAAGATGGTGCCCGTGCTGGCTTGTCCACATTAGCTCACTGTGTCACCGTAATGGAGCTGTGAGGGACGGGAAGGAAGAGCACACGCCCGTGATGCAGGGCGGCCAAGCCTGCTGCCATGGATGGCTTCAAGGGTAGAAGGGGCCTGAGAGGTGGGGCATTCCACGATTCTTCCCCAGCTGGAGAAGGCCTGAGGACCACTCTCCCCTGGAGCCTTCACGAGGGCCTGCAGCCTCAGCGACCCTGATTTTAGGCCACACTGACTGATTTCAGGTGGAGACTTCCAACACAGCCCTTTCTTGTTAAAAGCTTGTGTACCTCCTGCAGCCCCGAAAGGAAACCGCCACGGAGTGACCTCAGCTGGTGGCTTTTACCAGATGACTCACAGAGCAGCAGGTTGGTAAACACAGTGGCAGCCATGTGGGGTGAGAAAGACGCACAAGGCTGAATGTATTTCTTCTTCTGTCTCCACCCCAAGTGGATCTCCCAAGTTAGATTCAGTGGAGACTGGAAGCAAGCAACTCCTCAGGGAAGTGAGCCCAGGGCTCTGGAGGAGATGGAGAATTGCATCCAGGTGTAGTTTTGCCTGGGGTAGAAAGGACTTTGTATCAGGCATCACAGTTTACATGTTTGGATGGTAACGTGGTGAAGGAAACTGTAGAGGCACTGGAGATGAACTGGCGAACCAAGGCCAAGGAGTGCCCTTATGTTATTCATTCTCTGAACTTGCTGTAGAAGGCCAGAATTAGTTGGTGCTCTCAAGAAGCAGTCACCCTTCAGACACGACCATCCTCTAGATGGTGAATTGCAGCCAGACGGGTGGGTGCCTGGGGCTCACACCTGTGGCTCCTCAGGAGCTTTAGATCGAGGATAGAGGCTCCAAGTCAGAAGGAGCAGGAGAGTGTGAGATTCTTGTCTCTGGTTGGCCACCAAAAAGCTGGAGGTGGCGTGGTGGCTCAAGTGACAGAGTGCTAGCCTCACGCTAACAAAACCGCAGGGGCAGCACGCAGGCCCCTAGTTCATGCCCTGGATCCCGCACACACACAAATTCTACAGCAAGGTGTGTGCTTCTGGGAATGGAGGAGGGTGGAGGAGAGAGTGAAGGGGGACCATGGTGTGTGATAGTTCACACAAAAAACCCGTGAGTGGCCAGGTGTGACTGAGGCATGCTGTGTGGGATGGCTGGCTGAGGGGAGCCACGGGAATCATGAGAGCCACAGGAATCATGAGAGCTGCTGGAACCATGAAAGCCATGGGAATCATGAGAGTTGTGGGAACCACAAGAGCCATGGGGACCACGAGAGCCACCTGTACATGCTCACTGCATGCTCTGCTTTGATTGTTGTTAACTGTATCACGTGCTCACTGCGTGCTGTACTTTGTTGATTAGGTTCCTGTGAATGATGTCTTCTTTCCTTTGCGACCTTCCTCCAGTCCTGCAGCTTCACTGTGACCACAGACACTATGGCGGCGGGGGGGTGGGGGAGGGGCTCCCTAGGAAGGGGACCTGAGCTGTTCTGTAGGAGCCTCCAGGGCTTGCTTGTTCCCCGCTCCATGGCAGCCACAGCCAGAGGCTCCGCCAGAGGAGGGGGCCATCACCAGCCCTTCATGACCCCCGCGGTGCCTCAAGCTCACCCACCCCAAGCCAAGAGTAACAGGCAGTGGCCGTGGTCGTCCAACTCGCTTTGGGGGGGCTCTGCTGGAGAAATGGAGTTGTCTAGTGAGCCGCTTCAGAGTGTCCATGGAGGACGAGGATGAGGACCAGGGAGCCAGTGATGGGGTGACCAGATGTGGAGGTGCAGAAAGGAGCCATCCATGTTCCACACGGTGGGGTTTAAGGTACAAGGAAATCATTCCTCCACGGGGGCCACATGTGTTCTAGGGAGAGTACCCCACATGATGGTGTTCGGAGATCAATCCCAAAGGACATCTTAATCTCATCAACATCGCCGTGAACAATGCTGCATAAATCCAAGTGGCGCTTCCAAGCAACAGGCTGCTGTTACATGCCTGTCTGTCAAAGGGGGTGTCCCTGTCCCCATGCCAGCGTCTGGAGGAGGGCGGTGTACCCGTCCCCACAGCCATGTCTGGAGGAGGGCAGTGTCCCCGTCCCAACACCCATGTCTGGAGGAGGGCAGGGCAGTGTACCCGTGGCCATGCCCGCATCTGGAAGAAGGCAGTGTCCTCGTCTCCACGCCCACGTCGGAGGAGGCCAGTGTCCTCACCCCCATGCCAGCATCTGGAAAAGGGCAAAGTCCCCACCCCCATGCTCACACTTGGAGGAGGGCGGTGTCCCTGCCCCCACGCCCATGACTGGAGGAGAGCGGTGTCCCTGTCCCCAGGCCTGCGTCTGGAGGAGGGTGGTGTCCTCACCCCAAGCCCATGTCTGAAGGAGGGCGGTGTCCTTGCTTAATACTCTCGTCTGGAGGGGGGCAGTGTCCTCAACCCATGCCCACATCTAGAAAAGGGCGGTGTCCTCCCTCCACGACCACATCTGGAGGAGGGTGGTGTCCTCACCCCATGCCCTAGTCTAGAGGAGGGCGGTGCCCTCACCTCATGCCCTCGACTTGAGGAGGGCTGTGTCCTCACTCAATGCCTGCGTCAGGAGGAGGACAGTATCCTCACCCCCAAGCCCCTGTCTGGAGGAAGGCGGTGTCCTTGCTCCATGCCTCTGTCTGGAGGAGTGTGGTATCCTTGCCTTCATGACCGGGTATGGAGGATGGTGGTGTCTTCACCCCACACCAGCATCTGGAGGAGCCACTGTTCACATCCCACGCCCGCATCTGGAGGAAGGCAGTGTCTTCACCCGACCTCTGCCACAGGAGGAGGGCGGAGTCTTTGCCCCATGCCTGCATCTGGAGGATGTTGGTGTCCTCGCTACACAACAGCATCTGGAGGAGGGAGTGTCCTCACCCCACACCCATGTCTGGAGGAGGGCGGTATCCCCATCCCCATGCCAGCGTCTGGAGGAGGGTGGTGTGCCCAACCCCATGCCCTTGTCTGGAGGAGGGCAGTGTCCCCGTCCCCTCACCTGTATCTGGAGGAGGGCGGTGTCCCATCCCCACGCCTGCATCTGGAGGAGGGTGGTTTCCTCACTCCACCCCCACGTCTGGAGGCGCCAGTGTCCTCACCCCACCCTGGTGTCTGGTGGAAGGCGGTGTCCCTGCGCTCCCATGGTGGTGTCCTCATCCCACGCCTGTGTGTTGAGGGGGCAGACTCCTCACCCCGCACTTGAGTCTGGAGGAGGGCGGTGTCCTTGCACCACACCCACATCTGGAGAGGGCGGTGTCCTCATCCCAGGCCTGCGTCTAGAGGAGGGCAGGGTCACTTTCCCCACGCCTGCGTCTGGAGGAGGGCAGTGTCCTCACCCCACATCCGAGTCTGGAGAGGACGGTGTCCCTGCCTCCACGCCCGCGTCTGGAGGAGGGCGGTGTCCTCGTCTCATGCCCGCCTGTTGAGGGGCAGAGACCTCACTCCCTCTTGCATCTGAGTGTCCTCACCCCCGACCCGCGTCTGGAGAGGGCGGTGTCCTCACCCAATGCCCGCATCAGGAGGAGGGTGGTTTCCTCACCCCCAGGATCTTGGCTAGATTGGGGCGGTGTCCCCGTCCCCTCAACCATATCTGGAGCAGGGCGGTGTCCCTATCCACACCACCCACGTCTGGAGGAGGGCGGTGTACTCGCTCCACACCCTCGATTGGAGGGGGGCGGTGTCCTTGTCCCACGCCCACGTGTTGAGCGGCGCGGAGTCCTTGCCCCATGCTTGCGTCTGGAGGAGGGCGATGTCCTTGCTCCATGCACCCATCTGGAGGAGAGTGGTGTCCTCGCCATACGCCCGCATCTGGAGGAAGAGATGTCCTTGCTCCAATGCCTGCGTCTGGAGGAGAGCAGTGTCCTCGCCCCCACGCTCGCAGCTAGATTGGGGCGGTGTCCTCGCCCCCACGCCAGCGTTGGGAGGGGGGTGGTGTCCTCGCTCCGCACGCTCTGGAAGAGAGTGGTGTCCACACCCTATGCCTGTGTCTGGAGGACAGCGGTGTCGTCACCCCACTCCTGCGTCTGGACAGGGCGGTATCCTCGCCTCAAGCATGCGTCCAGAAAAGGGAAGTGTTTTTGCTCCACGCTCGTGTCTGGAGAGAGCGGTGTCCTTGTCCCCACATGCGCATCAGGAGCAGGGCGGTGTCTTCGTCCTACACACGCGTCTGGAGGATGGCAGTGTCCCTCGTCCCCAACTCTGTGTCTGGAGGGAGGCGGTGTCCTCACCCCACACCCGCATCTGGAGGAGGGCGGTTTCCTAGCTCCATGCTTGCATCTATAGGAAGGCGGTGTCCTAACCCCACGCCCGTGTCTGGATGAGGGTGGTGTTCTCACCCCAGGCCCGCGTCTGGAATAGAGCGGTGCCCTAGCTCCACACGGCGTCTGGAGAAGGGTGGTGTCCCCATCCCCACGCCCGCGCGTCTGGAGTAGGGCAGGGTCCTCGCCCCATGCCCGCATTGGAAGAGGGCGGTGTCCTAACCCCAAGACCGCGTCTGGAGGAGGACGGTGTCCTCGCCCCCACACCCACGTCTGGAGTTCTGCTTTGACTGGTTTGATCCTTTGTTGTAGTGTTGACCCCTTTGTAGTAGTGATGTCCTTTGTTTTAGCGACATCCTTTGTAATAGTGACATCCCTTGCAGTAGTGACATCCACAACTTTTGTATTGATATGATATCTTTCTGTATTAATTTTACTCTTGAAGTTGTGAATTGATTTCTAACCCTGTATAAACCCTGGCCCTCCTAAAATAAAGTGTGCATCGGTCCTTCTCGCCTCTGCATCCCCCGTGTCCTGACTAAGGTTGCAGTTACCCGGTCCAACAGGTGGTCATTCTTGCATCTTTCAGACTTACATGGATCCTCATGGGATCCAGTGCAATTAAAAAATAGACTTCTCCAATACTAGAACTATGCCCCCCCCAAAAGAAATATGGCATACATGTTGCTATACACACCAGAAATCAGGTGTGCAACAGCATGACCGAGCATGTCAGCTTGCCCATGTTCACCAGGATGCCTTCACACAGCAAGAAGCCTACAGGTAGCAGCAAGTGCAAGTGCATCAAGAGGCTCAAGAGTAGCATTAGGGGCAAACTCACCAGCTAGTGCTGTGAAAATCTGAGGAATGGAAAGTCTCACCTCTGCTGAAATCACTGTCATGCAGGCACCCCCAGGGTGCATGGTACCAGGTGGTTGGGTAGTGGGCAGCTTGGGGAGGTGGGCCACCATATTATAGTGAATGGGGAAGGCTATTTAGGGAGAGGAAGTAGAATTCAAGGAGGAAAGGGGGGTGGAAAGAGAGGCCTTTGAGAGTGGAGTAGACTGGAGAGGAGAGGGGAGAGGCCTACCTAGGGGCATGCGGAGAGGTGTGGCTTGCACAGAGGTGAGAGGCCTGTAGAGTGGACTGTGCATAAGTAAGAGGCCTGCTGAGAGTAATGCAGAGCTCTAAGTGACTTGTGGGAGAGGAGAGACCTGTGGAGAGGAAAAAAACAACAACCTCATCCCCTTGGAGGCTGTCACTTCTCCTCCTTCTAGGTAGCCAGGGACACAGCAGTTCGCACACTAATAAATCACTTTGTAACTTTTAACCCTGCTTCCATTGATTTTTGCTCTTCCAGGACAGTATAGTGCATGTGTGCCAAGACGACCACGCTCAACATCACATATATGTGCCTCAGGAGCTTGCCCATGACACTAGTAGGGTAATGCACATGCACACCACTAGTCCAATGCTCACCAGCATATGAATGCACACCATTGGGTACTTGCATATGAGCATGAGCTCACTGGTATACACCAGTGTGTGCATGTACTCTATTAAGAACATGTGCATCAGGAGGTGTCTTGGTACCAGCTGGCACATATGCAGCAGAAGGTTAAGGCTGACAAGGTTCATGCATGCACATCTGGAAGTATAGTCACACGAGGAAGACATTTAGGATGGAGGATGAAGATCTCTGGGCCAGCCCCACTTGTATAGTGAAATCAAATTCAGCAAGATAATGGCCCCCCTCAAACAAAAACAACAACAAAAAAGAAATTTTAAAAAATGCTGTAGAAACAACAGCAGCAAACATTGAAGGTTTTCCTGGATGGGTTACACACTCTGGTGGACAATTGGTGGTGGACTCAGTAGCATAATTGCTTTCTGTAAATGGAGCTATACCCTGCCACCTGGTGGACGCAAGAAGAAGAGCATTCTTGGGCCTCTTCATAGTCATTCCCCTTTTTACCTTTGCCAATGTATAAACAAATATGAGGAGCAGGAGATTCCTAATCCCCTTTCATCAAACTTGTTTGCTGACCTTTAAGAAGCAAACTTGGTTTCTGTCCTGTTGGTTTACACTAACTGGATTTCCAGAACTTTGTCAGCAGATAAAACGTATTTAAATATAAGCAGATGCATTCCAAAAGAAATTAATATTTAACATATACTTATGTCACTATATTAATAGTAATTGTATTAATAAATAATGTTAATGATATAGTTTATGTTAATACTAAGAATCAAATGTCACTCATAAATAAAAAGAAAATTTGTTCTTAATAAATTGAAGCCCAATTTGATTAGAAGGAGCACACGTAGGAGATTTAACAGAAGATAGAAAGGCAAAGGACAACAAAACAAGTACAGTGACTTTTTTCCTAAAATGATCCCAAAACAATAAAAGAAAACCAGCACTAATACAAGAGTAAACTCATTTCTCATTTCTGTGGACCCCTGGCAACACCCAGTGGACATGTGCAGTCATAGTTGCCTGATTAAAACTGGGCATCGTGAGAAATGAGATCTCTGGTGTCACTCTGGGGCCAGGAAAGGAAGGACATCATCGAGCCTACTCATATTATATTGTGCTTTAAACATGTTTCAGAATTACGAAAAAAAATCCTACTCATTAAAAATCAACAAGATTACAATACTGGCATAGAAATGAAACATAAATAGAAAACAGGTTACTAGAGTAAGAAATGGGAAAGACATGGCACAAAAAGACCATAAGGTAATTAAATGTATAAACACCTCTCAATACTAAGACTCAATATTTATTGATTATACTCTCCAATTAAACGACATAGACTAAAATTGGGGCAAAAAATTCAGGATCCATTTTCCTGCTTCCTTAAAAAGACACATCTTGCCAACAAAATCAAACACATTTTGAAAGTGAAAGGCTTGAATAAAATTAATCAAACATCACAAACATCTATACACCAAATGCAGGAGTACCCAACTTCATCAAACCACTCCTACGGACTCTAACAACATATATCAATGCAAACACATAGATTGTCAGAGAATTTTAACACACCATTGTTACCTCTGGGCAGATCAACATGCCAAAAACAGAGCAAACAGATCTAAACAATTGCATAGACCATTTAAACCAAACCACACCTACAGAATATTCCACCCAGCAACACCAGAATATAGTGTGTTTTTGACAGGACATGGAACAGTCTTCAAAATAGATCATATTTAGGGGATTAAAGAAAAACTGTACAAATTCAGAAATATCGAAATCATTCCATTCATTCTCTTACAACACAATGGAATAAAGTTAGAGCTCAACACAAAAAGCCACCAGAGAAGTCCTACATCATGTGGAGATAGCAACACATTGCTGAATTGACATTGGGTCCTCAAAGAAATCAGAACAGAAGTTCAAAAGCTTTTTGGATTTAACCAAAATCAGCATACAAAATACCAGCTCTTTTGCGACACAGCAAAGGCTGTCCTCAGAGGAAAATGTATAGGACTGAGAGCCTACATCAACACACATTCATCAACTCATCAATTTAACAAAGAAACTAAAGATCCTTGAAAGGGAGCAATAAGCCCAAACCCCAACCAATAGAAAGGAGCAAATAAAATTCAATCATTTACAGTACAAAAGAGAAACAAAAACATAGAAAGAGTCAAGGAAACAAGGAGTTTGTTCTTCAAAATATTAACAAAAGCAAGACCTCTAGATGGTCCTCATGGATTCAGCATAGAATTCTATAAGGCCTTCAAAACAGAGCTCATGTCGATATTTCTCAAATTCTTCAATGAAATTGAAAGTGAATATTTGCTACCAAAAACATTCTATGATGTCAGTATAAACCCTATCCCCATAGCAGCAGGGACTCAATAAGAGAACTTTAGACCCATTTCTTTGATGAGCATTGATGCAAAACTTCTCAACAAAATTCTGGTCAATTAATTTCAACAAGTCTTCAAAAATCATGCACAATGATCAACGTGGATTCATCCAGGGATGCAAAGCTGGTACAATATACACATCAATGAACCTAATTCACCACATCAATAGGAATGAGGTCAAGAATCAAATGATTATTTCTTAGAGTCAAAAAAAACAAAAGATTTTGATAAAATACAGCCACTCTTTGATGATGATAGTGTTGGAGAACCTAGGATTACAGGGAACATTCCTGAATATAATAAAGGCTGTCTATGAAAAACCTACAATGAGCATTATACTTAATGGTGAAAAGTTAAAGCCATTTCCTCTTAAATCAGGAGCAAGATAAAGATGTCCGCTCTTTGCACTCCTCTGCAACATAGCATTCCTAGCTGGAAAAATAAGGCAACAGGCAATTATGAAGCTGATCTAAATAGAAAAGGATGATGTTAACTCTCTTTACAGATAACATGATCCTGTTTGTAAAGAAACTCTAGACTCTATTTCTGAGTTGATTGAGCAGATTTGAAGCTTTGGCAAAGTAGCCAGATATAAAATAAATCCTCAATAATCAATTGCTTTTCTGTATAACAACAATTTGAACACTGAGGGTGAAATCAGGAAAGCAACTTGTTTTGCAATAGCCTAAAAAACCCCACAAAATTCTTTAAAATATCCTTAACCAAAAAAGTGAAAGATCTTAATCACCTGCAAAAAGGAAGTGAAAGCATAATTAAGGAAATGGAAAACCCTCCCATGCTCATGGATTAAGTAGAATTAACATTGTGAAAATAGCAACATTGTCAAAGGCAATCTGTCTACAATTTCAATGCAATTTCCATCAATAACCCAACAACATTTTTAATGAAAACAGGAAGCAGTTCAGAAATTCATATGGCATAATAAAAGATCCCGAATAGCAAAAACAATCTTAAGCAGAAAGAACAGTGCTGAAGGAATTTCAATAACAAACTTCATGTTGTATTGTAATAAAAACAGCTTGGTATAGGCACAAGAACAGGTCTAAGGATCAATGGAATAGAACTGAAGACCCAGACATGAACCCTCAGAACTATGACCACTTAATCTTTGATAAAGGAGCTAACATATGAGGATAGAAATAAGATATCCTCTTCAACAAAGCTGGCAAAACTGGTTCACAACCTGTAACAAACTTCAACTAGATCCTTATATGTGACCCTGCAACAGAATATATTCCAAATAAATCAAAGACTTCAAGGTAGAATCAGTACCCTGAAAATATTGCAAAAAGGAATAGGAGAAACACTTGGGCTTTTTGGCACTGGAAGAAATGTCAATAAAGGCCCACAAACACAATAAAATAAAGAGAAGTTGGATGAATGGGATTGTAACACACTGCAGAGCTTCTGCTCAAAAAATGACAAACTTGCAAGGTAAATAGAAAGCCCACTAATTGGGGAGAAGATCTTTACAGCCCATAAAACAGACAAAGGCCTCCTATCTAAAATATACATAGAATTCAAAAATTTAAATTCCTCTAGAACAAATCCTCAGAGAACCAACTGGGCCCCCTCAACAAATGGCTAAAGACCCCAAAGAGACTTCTGGGAAGAGAAACTGAGAATGGCCAAGAGACACATGAAGAAGTACTCAACATCAATGGTACTTTCTCTGACATATTGCTCTGGTTAGATTTCTATTTGTACCACAGTCCCACTTTTTTCTGTTTCCTGATTAACTGGAATAAGAAATTCCAGCCTGAGATGGCTTACACTCTAAATTCTCATCAGACTCCACAGTAGCTACTTTGTGAGGCACTGATGGCTGCCCTAGAATTATTGTTGATTTTAACAAAATCCCTGATGCCTCACCACACTTTGAAAGGAAGCTGCCCTCATTTCCTCCTGGAAAATCGATGTCACTACATGTGAAATCTCTACCTCCTCACAGTATTCATAGCAGAGTACAAACTTCTTGACAGTGGTCAAAGGCAACTTGTGAAAGCTCCCGTGTCTCAAGAGGGTTCTGAGTTGCTGAGAACCTTAGTCAGGGGTAAACCCGAGCTCAAATTTGGCACCTGTAAGCAAATTACGCATTGAAAACAGGAAGAAATGAGATGAGATGAGCAGGTACATTTTGGCTTCCTTTAATGTGCAGTTGACTGGATTTGTGCAAGGCAGCTTCTAAACAATGACTAAGGAAGGAATGTCTAAACAACCATGCATGTGCCAATGAACATTGTTGTCATTGGTGGTTCCTTGATTTGTGGCCACTCTTTCTTCTTGAGGAAAATTATAAATAAAATTCACTAGATTAAATAATTAAATAAAAATTAACTAGATTAAATAATTAAATTTGGAGTGGGAATATGGCTTAGTGGTACAGTGCTTGTCTTGGGTGCATGAAGCCTTGGTTTTGATTCCTCAGCACCACATATATAGAATAATTCAGAAGTGGCTCTGTGGCTCAAGTGATGGGAGTGCTAGCCTTGAGCAAAAAGAGGCCAGGGACAGTGCTCAGGTCCTGATTTCAAACCCTAGAATTGGCAAAAAATATTAACTAGGGCAGAATACACTTAGCTAAGTGTTTGCTAAGGCTACTTTTTTGTTTTTGCAACTGTTTCCTTTTGTGAATGTTCCTAAGAAACAAGAAAATGCACACGTATGTCCATGTATGATATAATTTTGAATGTTTACTCTTACTTTTGTGTCCAAATAGAAAGCTCCAACTTTTTTGGTCAGTTTTTCTGGGATAAAGACAGGAGCAAATAACCTTATCCTGTGTAGGAGCCAGTGCTCTAGCCACTAGTCTTCCATGCTGAAGCATACTGCTCTCTGTGAGTAAATACTTCAATATTGGTGATGCACAAGGCATTGTGAAATGGCTGGTTAAGATCAACCAGGCATCAGAAATCCTTCCTGGAAGCCTCAAGTCATCATCAAGACGGAACTTGTCTAGGTGTTGAATTGGAGCTGCAGATGATCCATGAAAAATTTGTTCTGGCTGAAAGTGTGAGCATTAGACATTCATTATCCACTGGCACGCCCAAGTCTCCATAGCATTGGGGTTTGTAAGTGACTTATATCCCACTTTTAGTTGGTTGGCTACTTTTACTAAGAGCTTAGTCATCACCAGGTTAGTTGGTCAGACATCTTGGTATGGTAGCCCAATGTTGGTCCCACAGTTAAAGAGTATAAGTAAGCAATATATTTGCAGTGGCCCAAAATAATGGTCAAACAGATGGGAAAGGTTTGGAGATATTTTGGATCATCAAGGTTGGAGCAAGTAACCATTAGCATCCTGAAGTCTTGAAAGGAAATTTCCTCCTGATCTTTCCAGCAGCTGTTTGGAACTCCGAGATATGGCACAGTGGTTTGATTTGGTACTCTCACTAATTCACAAGATCCACACACTACAGCATCCTTCTGTGCCCAGAAAATCTTGTGTCAATTTCTTTGGAAATGGAATTCAGTTACAAATGAACTATCTTTGCAAGATGAAGAGAGGGATTTGCTCTCAGACCAGAGGTTGTTTCCTAAAGAAGTGACATGATAGAGACAGATAGATCTATGTCTTTTCACATGACATTATGTAGTATGGCTGATGAAGAAAGGGTGAATTTATTTCAGACCTCTGAGCACATCTGTTGCTGGCAGGAGAAAATTGTCTTCATAATGAAGGTGAGTTAGGCTGGGGTATTGAACTTATCATAAGTCCTGTTGTAGATCCTCCTCAAACATGGTGGCGAGTTTATAAATCTTTGCAGGACACGAGACAATTTCAGTTGCTGGGTTGCCCACATCAGTGAGTCTGCAGACTGGCCTGCTTAAAAGGCAATCTGAATTTTAACTCCCTACAAACTTGGATGAATGAAGCAAAACAAAAGCTACCAAAAATTCTTCATGGTAGGCAATTAATGAGGAGACAAGAAAGCAATTAATGAGGAGACAAGAAAATTTGCAGGTTTATTTGATTGATTTCTCCACTTCACAGAGCCCTATAAACTTTTAAGTCAAGGAGTCCCCCAATTATTTTCCCTAGCTCGAGTGGCTGTTTGTGCCCTGGGCTCCAAAAATGACTGTTACCTTATCTTAAGAGCCTAGCTTCTTTAATTAACATAAGGGACAAACTCATGCTCAGTCTCCTATAATTGATCCTGACAGCATTTATCTCCCTGCCCCTTTGAGAACCATGTTTAAAAAAAACCTAATGTTTCGCTCCAAAGCATGTGAAGTTGTCTTGTTACTACTATAAAAATGCATACTCTGCTGTCTGAAGAAGAGCTTCTTCAAACAGTGCCTCTACTGTGTTTCTCTGTCTCAACCAGGGTCTTACATAAGCCAGTGGCTGTGGATATAATTTTCTCTATTGATTATCTCTATTTTGCTTTGACAAAAATAGCTGCACATTGAAAATAAAGAAGAAAAAGTGACTTAACTGAGCATGTCAGTCTGCCTGAGAGCAGAAGTGTCAGCTGCTCTTGTAGCTCTAAGGCCTATTACTTTTCAGGCAGTTAATATAAGGATGTGATGCACAGTAATTTCTTTGTGAAATGCAAATTATAGATAAACAACATTTTTCAGTGCACATTATGGTTAAGGAGCTGGTATTGCTTCTTAGTGTATAAACTTGAGTATTAAAAGAATACATTTAGTACCCATATTCATTCCATTTTGAAATCCCAGGACCTCTGACAAATGGCCTTTCAAAATGCCCAGCTTTCAAATTTACTTTTTGTTCATCAAAATTATACAGCTCAAATAAAAGCACTCAATCTAGTCATAGCACAACGTTGAATAAATACTGACAGCCTACCCAGATTGCCAGTGATCTGCATGTACCGCTAAATCGTTGAGTCAATCCCAGAGAAATACTTGACAATCAGATTTGGCATTTCTCCTCATTGGAGACAGGTTTCTATTGACTTTTTTTTTTCCTTTCATGCAGGCCAATGTTAAACAGACAAATAAACATACCTGATCCCATTTATTCAACAATCTCAATCATATGGAAATTCACAACTCCTTAAAAGTGATAATGGATCTTGTTAGACATCTCACAATTTTCAGCCCCCTTTACAGCCAGGGAAAGTTCAGCATCATTTGATATTTCTTGTGCCCACACAAGTTCAAGCAATTGTAGAATGTGCTTGTCATACATTTAAAATCCTGTGTAATTAAACAGAAAAGGGAGAAGTCTAAGTCCTCTTGGAGATCATTTACATAATATTATTTGCTAGAAAATAATTTTAATTGTGACAAATATGGGTTTGTAATATCTGAAAGGCATTTTCAAGCAACTGCTTTCTTTTCAAAACATAGAACTGAGGAACTGATGAAAGACTTTTGTGACAATGAGTCTAGACAGGGCCTTGTACTCCTATTACTGGGAGCAGGAGGCATGATTATGTTGTATGTCCTGTAGCATGAGCATTGTTCCCTGCCCACCATGTCCAACAATATCTTAAGGGAGAAAGACCACCTTTTTATCCCTCTGCCACAGGTGGCAAAGATGACCTTGCAAAACCCTGAACTGAAACATCACCACTGAATATTTCTGGCAACCAAAATGGTGCCAGGTGTGGGCTGGAGCCAACTGAATTAACAGAACCAGAAAGAAAAGAAAACAACGTGGACAGTAGGAGCTCCCTGGATACATGAAAACCAGCTTACCTAGCAACTCTATTTGTGTGCTTCTTGTGTTATTGCTACTTACCTTTAGGCCAGAGATATGAAACAGGAAGTATGTTGTGGTAAAATGCTAGACTCACTGTATTTAGAGTACTCCCATTTCCAAAAGTGACACCCAACTGTGTAGGGGTCTCAGAAGTACCCTTACTTAAAGGAACTGACTGGTGGCAACAAATGAAGGACAGTATTTTGTGTCTTCCTCTCCACCCCCTTGTTTTTCTGCTTCAGCCATTCAAGGTTGTTCTCACATTATAACACAAGAGCATGTACATTATCACCACTTTCATGATAATAAACCCGGGTAAACTCAATACACTCAGATTATGGTATAAATGCTTCCAGTCTGATTATAGACAGTACATACTTACTATAAAGTTTAGTGCACTACCAGAGGGTACATAATTCGAACCAATAGTATTATATTATTGTGTTATTATACTGCTGTTTGGTGCTCTTTTTCTTTGACAACATAAAAAATAAAACCATTAACTATTCTTATTATTTGATATGGGAGAGTTCATTTTGATAAATATTTTTAATATGATCAATTGCACATAGACATTATGCCACTTGTTGTGTTCCTGTCCTAGGAGTATCCTGCTTCAGTCTGTTGTGAGTGAATGCCTAGAGTCCTGTATCTATTTTTCCATGTCCCAAGGTGTTTTACAACTCACTTTTGCATGGGAGAAAAACATTGCCTCTCTCCGTTTGGCTTACCTCACTTAAAAAGATTTATCTAGACCTATCCATTCCCCTGCAAATGCTATATTTACTTTGTAATGGGAGTATAAAATTACATCATGCATTTTTAAATTCACTCATCCATTGAAGAATATCTGGGCTGTTTCCCTAACTTGGCTATTGTGAATAGTTCAGCGTGAAAAAGGAGACCCAGTTGTCATTGTGTATGCTGGTTTGTGATGTTCAAGACAGATACCCAGGAGTGGCATGGCTGGGTCATGTGAAATGTGTGCTTTCGTTTCTTCAGAAACCTCCAGCCTGCTGTCTAGAGTGGTTGTATTAGTGTATACACCCACAAAAGGTGTACCATGTACCATGTTTTCCAGATCCATTCATCTACTGAGGGGTAACTGGGTTGGTTCCACTCTTTAGCTATGACAAATTGTGCTGTGCTGAACAATGTTGTGCTATTGGCTTTAGTGTGGTCTTGTTTGTGGTCTTTTGGGTAGATGCCCAAAAGTGGGGCTGCTGGGTCATAGGGGAACTCAATGTTTAGCCTTCTGAGGAATCTCCATACCGCTTACCAGAGTGGCTAAAGCAGTTCACATTCCCACCAAGAATGAAGTAGGGTTCCCTTTTGGCCACATCCCCTCCAACATTTATTATTGTTAGTTTTCTTGATATAGGACATTCTTACTGGGGTGAGATGGTATCTCAATGTTGTTTTGATTTGCATTTCTTTTATGGCCAGTGATGTAGAGCACTTTTTCATATGCCTCTTGGCCATTCTCATTTCTTCATCAGAGAAGTCTCATTTTAAGTCTTTAGCCCACATGTTGGTTCTTTGCAGTTTTGTTTTGGAGGAATTTAATTTTTTTTAGTTCTGCATATATTTTAGATATGAGATCTTAACCATTGTATGGCTGGTAATGATATATTCCCAATCTGTAGGCTTTCTGTTGACCTTGCGAGCTATGTCCTTTGCCCTGCAGAAGCTCTGCAGTTTGATGTAGTCCCGTTTGTCCATCCTTTCTTTGATTTGTAGCATTTTGGGGTCTTTGTTAAGGTAGTTACTTGATGTGCCAAGGAGCCCAAGTGTTTCTCCTACTCCTTCTTTTAGTGTTTACAGGGTATCTGTTTTAATTTCAGTCTTTGATCCATTTGGAATTAATTTTGGTGCAGGGTGATACATAAGGGTCTAGTTTTAGTTTGTTGCAGGTGTTGAACCAGTATTTCCATCAACAGGCTAACTTTCTTCCATCCTATTTATTAGCTCTTTTATAAAAGATTAAGTAGGCATAGTTCTGTGGGTTCATTTCTGGGTCTTCAATTCTGTTCCATTGGTCATCAGACCTGTTCTGGTGCCAATACCAAGCTGTTTCTATTACTATAGCTTTATAATACAGCTTGAAGTTGGGTATTGTAATTCCTCCAGCACTGTTCTTTCTACTTAGTATTGTTTTTGTTATTCTGGGTCTTTTATTGTTCCATATGAATTTCTGGATTGCTTCCTCTATTTCATTAAAAAATAGTGTTGGGATTTTAATGGGTATTGCATTGAATTTGTAGATAGCCTTTGGAAATATTGCTATTTCGGCTATATTAATTCTTCCAATCCAGGAGCATGGGAGTTTTTTCCATTTTCTTAGTTCTGCCTTAATTTCATTCTTCAGGTTCTAAATTTCTCATCATAGAGGTCGTTCACTTCTTTGGTTGAAGTTTATTCCTAGGTATTATATGTTTTTTGAAGCTATTGCAAAAGGAATTGCTTGCCTGATTTCAGCGTGGGTCTTCTGGTCATGAGCATATAGAAAGGACATTGATTTTCAAGGGTTTATTTTGTATCCTCCAACTTTGCCCAAGTTTTGGATCAGCACTAGTAGCTTGAGAGTAGAGTCTATGGGGTTCATTAGTTATCGGGTCACGTCATCTGTGATGAGAAAAAGTTTAACTTCATCTTTACCTGTTTGGATCCCCTTTATGTTTTCTTTTTGCCTAATTGCTCTGGCTAGGAATTCTAGTAGTATGTTGAAGAAGATGGGAGAGAGCAGACATCCCTGTCTTGCTCCTGATATTAAAGGGAATGGCTTTAGCTTTTTGCCATTTAGAATTATGCTTGCTGTTGGTTTGTCATAAACTGCCAGTGTTCACTGGAATCCCAATTTCCAGGGCTTTTATCATAAATGGGTGCTGTATTTTATCAAACGCCTTTTCCACATCCAGATATATAACCATGTGGTTCTTTACCTGCTCCGGTTGACGTGTTTATTTACATTAATTGACTTGCATAGATTGAACCAACTTTGCATCCCCGGGATGAATCTAGTTTGATCATGGTGTGTGATTTTTGTGATGACCTGTTAACGATGATTGGCCAAAATTTTGTTGAGAATTTTTGCATCTATGTTCATCAGGGAAATTGGTCTATAGTTCTCTTTCCGTGATGAGTCCCTGACTGGCTTCCCGGAAGTCTTACTTTCTGTATTTTTTTCTGTTTTATATTTTATTTGTTATTGTCATCATTCTTATTATTAATAGGGATCCTCCTTTTTATTATCTCCTGGTCAATTGGATCATAAAGAGAAGCACTTATTTTTCTTGAGATGAAATATTTTGTCATTCTGAGATCTTCTGTATCTCCATTGTTTTGATAGCTGGTTTATGAGAAAATTCTTAACACAACCATACATTAAATAGATATTAATCCCAATTCTGAGAGGTTACCCATGTGTCTATTTTGAATTTCTTCAGTTTTCATTATTTATATTTTTCCATAAACTTTAAATTAAATGGTTTTACACTGTCTCTCCCTGTCTCTCACTTCCTTTCCCCTCTACCTTGTTTTATTTTCTTGCCAGTGTTGTTGCTTGAACTCAGTGTAAAATCACAGACAGGAAAAATCACTGATTATTGAAAATAGGGTCAAATATTAGAGACAGATCAGCTCTGTGAAGAAAATTTTAGTTCAAGGCTAATCATTAGAAAGGGGAAATTCCAAGAAGTGCAATGTGACTTCATGTTTTAAATAAAGAATCTACACTCCCAACCATGGCAATGAGTCTCCAGTATTTTAACATTTGAACATAGCACTCCTGCTCAAGGCCCCTGCTCAAATGTATATTTCTCTTTAAGGCTTTCTTTTGGGTTTTATAAAATAACTAACGGTCATGCTGACCTATCTCAACACTATGTTTTGCATCTCTAGTTCAACGCTAAGTTATGCTTCTGTAAATACACTTGTGTGGACAAACATCACCTGATTTTCCTCTAAAAATCCTGCTAAAAAACAAAGCCATCACTGTGCTCTACTTTCTGGTTCATGGCATATAGTCGTTGTTGCAAATATAGACTTCTTGCTGAGTTTGTGGTCATATTTACAGGCATCAGGATTATGTACTCAGGGCTTAGATTCTTTTCCTGAGCATTTTGTTCTCAAAGTGAGCACTCTACCAATTTGATCTATAGCTCTCTGTCTGGATTTTTGGTAGTAAATTGGTGCTGAGAGTCTCAGAGTTTTTTTCTGCCAAGACTGGCCTAGATATTAAGATCTCATCCTTCTGAGTTACCAGTATGATCCTCCTGAGTAACTAGGATTACTGGCATGAGCTACCTCTCTAATTTCTCTAAAACACTGGAGTCTAGACCATGATTTGTTGGTGTCATTTTTGTTTATTGCCTTCTGTAGAAAAAAGTGAGTAATGGATGTGGTGTAAAAGCAAATTTATCATCAGATGCTCTTCTTTGATACCCTATACTTTACTACTTAGTGATCCTTAGTGTGGAATTTTATAATAAGTAACTAGCATTTTTATAAGGACTAGACCTTACTTACAGGTCATCATAGAAAGAACCAGTAATTTTCAGGTGTAAACCTGTATATCAGAAATTGCAACACCCTTATCATTAAGGCAGGAAAATTTACAGTTCCACACCAGTCTTCGTTACATTGCGATGCTTTCTAAAATTCTTTTTAAAAATGACAAAAATATATCAACCTCAACAAGGAATGTTTGACTTGCAACGTTGCAGACCGGAGCTGGCGAGGCATGAACAAAGAAAGGCTCCACCACCATTGACTCCAACCTTCAGAGCTGCAAGTACTTGCCCTTTTGTTTTGTGGAAGTTCTTCTTTCAGCTCCTGGGCCTGGGGGATTATCTGGGGGAGTATAGTGGACAAAGATATTTTGAAATAGAAGGAAGGGTGCATGAAGTCTACACGTGGGTCCTATGACAATAGCATGTAAGCATATGACAGATATAGAAGGTGTAAATAGATAAAGCTTTTGCTGGAATAAGGAGAGCTGTGCCACCAGTCTTCTCTCTGTATCCTTCATCATCAATACCCTTGCCCCTTGGAATCCTTGTTCATGCTAAGGATGGCCCTTGGCATTGCAGGGAAATTTGAAAAAACAAAAAGATTATTTTCTTATTCTGCAGTTTTTGCATTTTGCCTATTTTTTTCTGTTTATATGCTTGTGTAAGATTACTATTATAAATTGTATGTATGATTATTATATCTATGCCTGTGCATAGTCATTATATGCCTGTGTATGATTGTTATAACTAAAGTATAATAATTATAATTTAACATGCAATGTGATAAATTTCATTTTATGAATTTTTCTATTCTGTAATATTCTTCTTCTTAATAGTAATCACCTGGCCCACATATTGTTGAGTAGGTGAACTGAAATTAAACATTATTGGATTAATTAATTGAATGGCATGTATTATTAAAACATATAATCTTATCCACATATAAGTGCAAGTGAGTAGCACCAGAATAGAATATTTCATAATCTAATGACATATATACTCAAATTCCCTAGGCATTTTCACAATTACTAGTATTAACTGCAAAATTATGATATTTCCTGGCACATTTTTGCTAGCAATTGGCATCTATAAGAGACAGTGAAATGTCCACATTTTCTTAACCTCTTGTTTCTTTCCTTAGCATGTACTGGCCGGGTATATAAATTTTGGGAAATAGACAACAAGGAGGATTTGGATGTTTTGTTACATTTAATCTAACATTGAATTCTTTCCCTACTTCAGAGTATGCACAAGTACTCAAAATGTTGGAAAATGGATAAATAGAAACAGTGACTTTTGATGGTGTAAGGTGGTTATGACATATCAGAGATCAGTCTAGCAAAAAGGTATGGATTTTCTTAACTTCATGGATTCTGGTTGTAATTTCTAGTAATGGCCTGTGAAGCCACATCCTCTAGTGCACCCCCTTGTTTTGCTTTAATACTGGATTAATAATAAAAGGAAAAATAAAATAGTTCCTTTCACAAAGGAAGTAAGGAGTGACAGATTGTCCAAAAAGAGAAATGTATTCAATATCTTACTTATGAAATGGTAATTGCTCTGTAGAGCACCTTGATATGAACAATAACATAACACAAAGGTAATTTCTTTCAATGAGGAACAAATTTATTTTTGTGAAGCATTCTAAACTCTTTGATAGAATGACTTACATCATAATATAGAAAGTAATTTTCTCCACCTCTAGTTTATTCCCATCAGAAATATTCACCACCTATATAACACTGAGGAAATAATCAAATAAATTGTGTGTATAAAACACGTGGTCTGAAATAAGTTAAATGTTCATCGTATGTAAAGAAACAAAAAGCCTAAGAATTATTTTAGAGGAAAAAGGAGTGTAGGGACCACTCAAAAGTCAATGTATATATTTGCAGTTCTTGGAAATATAAGTGGTGAAAGAAATTGTGGGTATATAATGCAGTAGAAAATAGATAAAAACTTTGAATAGGTTTATAAATTGCATCCTAAGTTTCGTCAGTTCTGTTTAGGAAACAACATCTGATTCACAGATGTATGTCAATATTTAGAAATAATCATATATCTGATATACATATGTTATGCACACACTTGAGAGTGAATTCCTTCTTTTCTAGCTTACTGGCAGTTAAACAAACTGTCTTACTTTATTTAGATTGCTATACTATAGCAGAATGGGCAGTACTTATTGTAGTGCAGGACACTATTATCAGTGGTGATAGAGGATGTGTGGTGAAGACTTGCTTAATGAGTAATTGTTGAGTGATGGCATATTGAAAGTCAATAAAGTGTTTTCTTGACTTTTTTTGTTTTTTTTTGGTGAGGGCATAAATCTGGTTCATGAGGATTCTCCAAACTTAATCTCCTCCCAAAGTATACATGTCCTAGTTCTTTCTTTATTAGTTTGTTTACTTCATATTTATTTTTTATGCCAGTACTGGGACTTGAAACTCATGGCTTTGCTGAGAGGTAATGCTCTGCCACTAGAATTGATTGATCTGCTTAGAGTGTTGTGCTGGTAAATTGGAGAAGAGCTTCATGGAGTTCCCTACCCAGGCTGTCTATCAATTGCAGTCCTTTTTAGTAGCTATCATTAGAGTTATGAGTCCCTGCCACTGTAAGGATATTCAGCATTAGTCAACACAGACTGTCAGACAGACTGTCAGACATTGGTAGGGCTTGTATTTTCGTAGAGTGAGTGCTTGAGGTGTGTGTTGCATGGGTAACTCTTATGTATTTGGATAATAAACTATCATCAGGAACAATTGTGTTACTTGGTCTTATTTCATGATGAATAATTTTCTAAGATTTTAGGTTGGCAAGGATTTGGAATAAAGATATCATATATCAACGAGGCTTCACATATGACTGATACCATAGCAGGTATGTTATGATAGGGTGTTCTTTATAAATTTTTGTTGTAATGTCCTTTGGTGGTGAGACTTGACCCCAGGTATTATACATAGTATATAGGTTATGTATACTCAACAAACTACCCTCTCCTTCTAGTCTATTACTTCTTTTTAAAAGTAGTTATGTATTGTGGAAAGATGTCTCTCTGTAGCACTGGGTAGTTTGGAAATTGCACTGTGACCCAGTATGGAGTTGAACTTGTGATCCGACTGCCCTTACTTTCTGCAGCACCAGCCTCATTATCTTTGTCCTCTAATAGTTGATAGTACTTCTTCCAGAATGGGCAAATACTTCATGTATTTTGAAGAGAGATATATCTCTAATCTTGCTCATTAGTATTTGTAATAATGCACAATAAGTTGTCTTTTACAGGTTTGGATAAATACCTCAGACATTATATTAGTTGGTTTGTATAGGAAATAATAGAATTATCATCTTTTATCAATTCCAGTCCATATCTTTGAATCATGGTGATGTGAAAATTTATTAAGAGAAATTGAATTTGAAGACACTGGATTATTTTCATTCATAATAGTTTCAAAAGTGGTTAATCAGACATGTATGTGTTTTATGTGAAAATGTTCTTTGTTCCTACGACTTTAAAAATAACATGCAGATAATAGCATCTAATACATTTAGATCAATTTAATGTCATTTTTTTTAATGCATTAGCAAGTCCTGTTTCACCATATGTCAAATTACTTATCCTTCCTAACATCCATTCCCAATCTCAGTCAGGGATATAGCACAGGTATTTGCTGACATTTCCATTGCTGTTTTCGTAAACATTTAATTATCCATATTCTTTAATATTATTTAAATTACATTCTCCAAATTGAATATGGTAGTTTAAGGTGCTGTTTTCTCACGAATCAAATAATTGTACAAGCAAGTCCATCTATCTAACTTTTGTACAATTATATTAGGACAAATTCACTATGTCTGTGACGTTTCATTTTGACATATTCATTTGTACATAGAACAAACTTAGGCTGATCATATTCCCGGCCTACTTTCTCTTTGTTTTGTTTGCTTTTTTCTCATTTTTAGTTTTTTCTTTTTTTTTATTGTCAAAGTGATGGAAAGAGGTATTTACAGTTTTATACATAAGGTAGAGAGTACATGTCTAATCAAACGTGTATCCTCATCCCTCAATTGCTTCTTATTTTCCCCATCCTCAATTCCTGTCCTCCCCCATGAGCTGTACAGTTGGATTATGGCATATAGTTTCACAAGTATTGCGGTTGCATTGGTTTGCCTTTTACCATAGTTTCTTCATTTTGATGTTGTCCTTTCCTTCCCTAGTTCCAATATATATATATATATATATATATATATATATGTGTGTGTGTGTGTGTGTGTGTATACATATATACATATATACATACACACACACACACACACACATATATATATATATATATATTACCAAGGGTACCAAAATCAGTAACAGTTATGTCATGGGTAAAACCCTGGGGGTGTAAAGATACTAGATAGGGGAATAATTGAGGAACTTCTGGAAAAATGATGGAGGAGCAACACAGCTCTTCCTGAGCGCTCTTCAAGAATCCATTTTCAGCGTTTCAGACAAAGACCAAGTGAGCCATAATAGCGCAGACATTTGTCCCAGGGAGGGATTATCCAGGCAGCCAGTTTAAGAAGACATTTCTGAGTCCTGGTGGCAATTCTGTCAATGGAAGATGCAGGAATAATAATGGTTGCAGAGACTGGGAAGGAAGTAGAGGCAGCTAAGGCAGCGACTTTTCTGAAGTTGCTTGCTGCCATACAGGCAGAGAAACCGTGCTTAACGGCTGCAAAATCAGAGCCAGCAGCGCTCCTCACGTCCAGCACACATCAGTGAACAGGAGCTCCAATCCGTAGCCCTCTGATGACACAGATTTAGATCGAAGACTGTCCGAAAAAACAGAGAAAGCCTGAGTACACATTGAAGCATTCTCACTCAAGATCACAGACCAGCATTTCCCCACACCCTTAGAAAAAGCATCATCTTTTTTTTTTTTTTGGCCAGTCGTGGGCCTTGGACTCAGGGCCTGAGCACTGTCCCTGGCTTCTTCCCGCTCAAGGCTAGCACTCTGCCACTTGAGCCACAGCGCCGCTTCTGGCCGTTTTCTGTATATGTGGTGCTGGGGAATCGAACCTAGGGCCTCGTGTATCCGAGGCAGGCACGCTTGCCACTAGGCTATATCCCCAGCCCGAAAAGCATCATCTTTGACTCTGGCATCTACTTGGTCAGAGAACACAAGAAATAAGTTCATCCAGGGAAACATCGTCGAAGCCATCTTCCAAAAGTGCAGTGGAATCTGATCAGTGAAAGCCATTCTGCCCAGGGGAAGTTCTTCGCTCCCAATTTGGAGGAACTTCCTCCAGAGTGGACCGGTTTTCATCCTCAGGTAAACACAGCCAATGGAGGCAGATTTGCAGTATAGATAAACCATTTAGTCCTCAGAAGTGGAGACAGCTCCATGTTGACCAAAAAGAATACCTCAGCTATGTTTGGAATAATTCACAAATGCCAGTCAGGCCACAAAAGTAACCACTGTGGAAATCAGAAGCTTCTTATAAAGACTGAAAAACAGGCATTTGGGAGACACAACACCCAAATAATGAAGATCTCTCTTTACCAATTATAACTGTCTACTATTTTTTTCTCATTTTGCATCATTTTTATATATTCTCTTTATATTTTTACTTAAAATATATTTTTCTACATTCCCTTATATTTTCTTCGCTGCTTTCTTTTAGTTTTCTTCTTTTTTATACGTTTCCACTTTTTTATTTCCTTGAATCTAAATCTCAATTGTCATCACTGTTCATTTCAGCCACTTAATCTTGCTACTCTTAACTTCTCCTTCTAAAATTATTCATAGACTATAAATGAGGATCCTATACCACTTCCAGGATGTTCATAGTCCAGAGTTTCCTGACTATTTGCTGCCTAGAGAGTATTGGTATTCAATTTGACTGGGCCAAAGTGTTTCATTGAATAACCTGTTTAGCCCAGATAGATCTAAACAAGAGTACAGATTTGTTCACTGGTTATATTGGTATATAATGCAACTCCTGAATCACAATCTGCTGACATCTAACCTAACATACAGAACAGTGGAGATCAGTTCACTTGCAGGGCTCATGGCTGGTTTTTGTGTTAATTGTATTCTGTGGCAGCACTAAATTTGTCTGTACATCCAAAAAGAGAGAGATAGAATTTACCTATGATAGTGAATTTTTAAAATTTATACAACTACTGGCTTCCAGCCCTGGTTGGTTTGAGCCTTAAAATAGTGTTCTGGTGTGCTATTGGACTTTAAATCCTTCCAATATGGGTAGAAGAAAAATGAGAAGCCAGAGAATCTCGACACCCACTCAAATCAAACCGGAAATAGAGGAGTCAATGAAAAACCTACAGGATATTCCTCAAAATGCTCCATAAGCACTACTGGAAAATATGGTCAATGAAAACATGGAAAGCATGCAAGCTGCCAAAAATAAATGTCAAGGGCTAACCAAAGTTCTATAGAGGAATTCACCTCCTCCACAAACTGAAGGCTTTATGAATTCCAACAGAAGGAGAAGGAATATAATGGACAAAAGACACTCAGCTACAAGACTGAAGAGAGAGAACTCAGATCCAAATTAATTAAGTAAAAAAACCCATACAGGACCAAAAACTATAGCTTATAGATGAAAGCCCTAAAGAATGTCCAATCAGAAGAAAGGGAGATTAAAAAAAAAACAGAAAGTCTGGGATCCCAAAATGATGATGTAGAGTAATGAATCTCTGGAAGTGAAGATAGTCTAGAGTTTATAGAGAAGGAATGAAAAATAATTCATAATCAATCAAAAAAGCAATAGAGAACACCGCAGGAGCTCCAAGATACAATCAGGAAGCTTAGTTTAAGGCTAATAGGTACTGAGTAGAACCCTGACATGGAAATAAATGGTAATTTGTTTACCAGAATTCTGGTGGAGAACTTCACAATTTCCAGGAGAATAGGCCATCATCATACAAAAAGCTTTTAGAACCTAAATAGACCAGAACAGAATACGACATCTCATCAACATATTGCAATCCATACAGGATCAACAGAGACAGGAAAGAATCCTTAAAGCTGCCAATGGGGTAATTGGCTTAGGTGGCTTTGGAGAATTGGTGGCCGAGGTGCTCTGGGGCTTGTCACAGCGGGGGGAGGGGATGTTGGTCAGTGAGAGATCCACTTCTGCTGAGGAGATGAGCATCGATAAGGGCACAATGGTAGAGAAGAACCTTAACGGCTATGTGGGATTTGCCAATCTCCCAAATCAAGTATACAGAAAGTCAGTGAAAAGAGGATTTGAATTCACACTTACAGTAGTAGATGAATCTGGACTGGGAAAGTCAACATTAATCAACTCATTATTTCTCACAGATTTGTCTTCTCCAGAGTACACAGGGCCATCCCATAGAATAAAAAAGACTGTGCAGGTGGAACAATCCAAAGTTTTAATCAAACAAGGTGGTGTTCAGTTGCTGATCACCACAGTTGATACTCCAGGCTTTGGCAATACAGTGGATAATAGTAATGACTGGAAGCCTGTTATAGACTACATAGATAGTAAATTTGAGGATTACCTAAATGCAGAATCCTGGGTGAACAGACAGCAGATGCCTGATAACAAAGTGCAGTGCTGCTTATACTTCATCGCTCCCTCAGGACACGGACTTAAACCATTGGATATTGAGTTTATGAAACGTTTGTATGAAAAAGTGAATATCATCCCATTAGTTGCCACAGCAGACATGCTCACACCAGAGGAATGGCAGCAGTTTAAAAAACAGATAATGAAAGAAATCCAAGAACATAAAATTAAAATTTATGAATTTCCAGAAACACACAATGAAGAAGAAAATAAGCTGGTTATAAAGATAAAGGATCATTTACCTCTCGCTGTACTAGGTAGTAACACAGTCATTGAAGTTAATGGCAAGGGGGTCAGAAGAAGGCAATATCCTTGGGGTGTAGCTGAAGTTGAAAATGGTGAACATTGTGATTTTATAATTCTAAGGAATATGTTGATAAGAACAGGCATGCAAGACTTAAAATATGTCACTAATAACGTACACTGTGAGAACTACCGAAGCAGAAAGCTGGCTGCTGTGACTTACAACAGAGTGGATAACAAGAAGAGTAAAGGACAGCTTACCAAAAGGCTGCTGGCACAAATGGAGGAGGAAAGAAGGGAGCATGTAGTCAAGATGAAGAAAATGGAGATGGAGATGGAGCAGGTGTTTGAGATGAAGGTCAAGGAGAAGGTCCAGAAACTGAAGGACTCAAGCTGAGCTCCAGCTCGGCACCATGAGCAGATGAAAAAGAATTTGGAAGTCAAGCACAAAGAATTAGAGGAAAAATGGCATCAGTTTGAGGAGGAGAAAGGCAACTGGGAAGCTCAGCAACGCATCTTAGAACAACAGAACTCTTCATGAACCTTGGAAAAGAACAAGAAGAAAGGGAAGATCTTTTAAACTCTCCATTGACCACCAGTTACACATTAGTTGCCAATATGCCAGCTTGGACATCAGTGTTTGTTGGATTCCTTTGACCAGTTTGCAACAATTTTATCCATAATGATGGATTTAACAGCAGGACAAATACTCTTTGTTTGTTCTTCTCAATGGAGAGTAAGATGCCTTGAATTGTCTAGGGTGTTCTGTACATAGAAATTAACAGCTCTAAGTATCTTTTTACATTTTCTTTATTATTATTATTATTAAACAGATGTCTTCAGTTTAATGCAAGAGAACATTTTACTGTTGTACAATCATGTTCTGATGGTTTGATTGTTTACAGGATATTCCAAAATAAAGGACTCTGGAAGGTTTTCATTGAAGATAAATTGCCATACTATGATGCAGACTATGCTTCTCTATGATAATTATAATACACAGGTTCCATTCAGCATAGCCTATACAATAATGTAATTTAGTCCAACACTATTTTTGACACTTCCATTGTTTGAAAATACACATGGAAGAAAGAACATACATGCTTACAATGCACTTAGAGCTTTTTATAACAACCTTTTGTTTCTTTTGGATTCTTTACATATATGTTATTCTCATTTAGTCCCCTCTTTAGCCAAAATCTCATTACTGCTTCATTTTTGTAATATTTTATTTAGATGATTTCCATATATTGGCCCTGCAAAAATAGAATATAGCATCTTTCATATGGTAGGAACCAACAGAAAAACTTTCCTTTAACTCCCTTTGTACACTTTATGGTAAGTAGCAGTGAGGAAATGCACTTATAGGTCACTCCTACACAAATTGTGGAGCTAAGGACAGGCCTGTTTCTACCTATATGCAGTCTCCTGTTTTACTAGAAATGAGAATCATGGCCTCTTGAAGAGAGAGAAAAAAGTCACCACTCTGCACTTAACTGTATGGATATATTGCATTTCTGTATTTTTTGTTTGCATTGTAAAAAATTTACATAATAAACAATGTTGTGATGTAAGAAAACACACAAAAAACAGAAAAAAACAATAACAAACAAAAATGGGAAACAAACAGCAAACTACATCTCAAAAATAAAAAATAGAAAATGAAAGTTTTTAAAATGTTAAACAAAAAACAAAGGAGTCTTCCTTGTTTGTGTGGGCCCTCTCCAGTCTCTGGTTTCCTTGTGATGGTCTACAGTCTATTTTCCTGCTGCTTGGCTGTTTTGACTTGTTTTCAGTTTGCAGGTGGTGGATCTGCTCTGACCTTTCTGTCCTGATAGCTAAATCCTGGGGCTCTGTGGTTCCCACAGCTTACAGGTAGGTCTTGGGTGTTCTCTGTAGATGGGGGACGCTGAACAGTCTTGGGAGCTATGACTTCCCCAACCTGCTGTAGGGCTGCTGTCTTTAATGCCTGGCTCTGAAAAGTCTGCAGCATCAGCGGGGTGGGGCACCTCTGGCCTGGTTTATCTGGCTGACAGTGGCTTGCCTGGGGGAGGCTCCTCCCTTCTGGGCTGGGTGACTTTCTCCTGGGCAGAGCTGACTGTGCAATTCAGCTCCACTTCGTGCTGGAAATTGGGCTTAGTCTGTGATGGGACCATTTATCTATTATCTCAGGAACTGTTTACTCTCCCCTCTGATGGTTTCATGCTGCCGGTAGCTGCTTGCCGATTTCAGTTTGAATTTAGAAATTCTGTGTGCTGGCGAGTCGGCAGCTGCTGAGTTGGTATGGTGGAGAAGGATGGGGTTCCTCTTGCTGAGTTTTCCTGAGTCTGTGAGCCTTGGGCGAAGGTCAAGCCTTCTGCCTGGGAAGGGGTGGTTCTCCTGGGCAGAGAAGGCTCTCAGTGGTCAGTCCCTCTTGCCCTTTTCAAAGATGCCCCCTTTGTCCTTGCTTTTCTCTGCCCTGCTTTAGTCCCAGTTTGGTCCGAGCCTGTGCCAGCGTCAAAGATGGCACTTTGCTCTGGCAGTGAAGGAAAGGCTAGCTTCCAGAAGCTTCTCTGAGGGCACGAGTGAGAATGTCTTTACTGATGTACACATACTTTCTCTGTGATATCAGCCCATCCATGCTCAGCCTGTGACCCATGTCTCTCTGTTGCCATTTGGAGGATTTCTTTCTGGTCACCATTGTTTGTTTTAGGTGTGTGGAATGCTGGCCACTGTGCTGGTGCCAGCACTACTGTGGTCGCAGGATTCCACCTAGGACTCAAATTTGTGTTGTCAGGTAAGCAAGGTCAATTTTTCCTTCCTGGCCAGAATCCCTATACTGTTATTTCTTACTTGGGATGTCTTTCTAGGAGTAAAAGTTTTGTTAGAGTGGTAAAACTGAGATGTTGGAGGAGCTTATCTAGGGCTCTGCTTCTCCTCTGTCATCGTCCAAGAAGGCCCAAAGGTTTCCATATTTATAATTCACTTTTTTGATGCCAAGCACTCTTCTCAAAGTTGACTCAAACACTCCACCTACTGATTGCAATATGGAAGTACTGTTAAAAAGTACCTTTTTTTTTTTTTTTTAACCCTGTGTCTCTCAATTTAAGACAAACAACTACAAAAGCAATATTTGCAAAACTGTTTGGTGTAAGTGAACTGAACCCCTCGGGGGGGTGGAAGGGAAAATGGGAGGGAGGGGGATATGAGGGACAAGGTAATAAACAGTACAAGAAATGTATCCAATGCCTATTGTATGAAACTGTAACCACTCTGTACATCAGTTTGATAATAAAAATTTGAAAAAAAAAAGTACCAAATTGATAAGGAAGCTAATGGTAGTAATTCCATAGCAAATGCTCTTCAAGGTGGAGAAAATTTGATAGCATTTCAACAGGAAGGAAGTTCTTGAAAAACACAGGTTAAGTCCTTTAAGGAAAGTACTCACCTAAGGGATGATTTATGTTGTAAAATTTTAAGTGTTAACAGTCTCACCTAAAACTTTGACTCCTATAGATTCATATACCACCAAAATTTGCACATTTATTTGCAATTGTTAATATGCTACTAAAAAGAAATGCTGTGGGGAATGATTAAATCACAATGAAGTATCTCAGTTCATGGAGCTATTGTTTCTATTTTTTTAAAGAGGTGGATTGAATTATCACTTTGTGGGTCCTTCGGCTATGTGAGGACACCATGGCTTTCAACCACAGATGGCAGCAATAAGGCACCAATTTGGAAGCTGGGGAGCCAGCTCCTCAGAGGCAAAGCACTAGCTATTTTGAAGTATATTCTGGAACAAAAGGTCAGCCTTTCTTTAGATTATCATGCTTGGGACTGCCTATTATATCAGCACACATAAAATAAAGAACAATATTTTACTAAGCAATTAGGAATTCAGTTTATATCCATGGTCATTAAAGTGCAAACAACAATGATCATAATGAAATAGTTCTAACATGCTTTGCTGAGATAGTGACATGTCATCCAGAGGATTTAGAATAATCATTCTGATATGGCTTTTTTTATGCATGGAGGTGTATGTGTTTTCTCACAGGAAGCAACAAACCTACAAACCTACAACCTACAAACGCTGGATATAGAGTTGTGGCTTAACGGTAGAGGGCTAGCCTTGAGTCAAATACCTTAGGAACACTGACCAGGCCCTTAATTCAATCCACAAAACTGGCACAAAAGAGTAATTATAGTAATGATTACTCGTCGAAGAAACAATGCATAAAGATGTTAAATATATTTATGCTGAACATTATAAGTTCATTTTTATATGTTAAATTGGAACTTTTGAACTCATTAACTCTGCCATTTTGTCAACTCCTCAAATATACTTACAGCTAACTCTCAAGTGCCTGCTTCCTGGTCTCCTTTTCATCTCAGTGCCAGAGTTCCATAAAACAAGAACTATGTATAGTGTAAGTACATTATGCATATTTATGTCTTCTTAGCCTTAGTAATGTACCTAATATGCCCTAATTATTTTTAACACATTGTCTTTATACTAAGCCAATCTGTGGTAAAAAGGGACAAAGATTTTTTTAGTATTCTTCAATGTTTATATTTTTGTTACATAAAGTATATGGTGTTCAATATCTTTATATTAATAATGGCAAGGGTAAAATGGGGGATAAACTGAATAAATTGAGCATTGTCTTTTCTTGAAGCAGTACGAGGAAATACTTATAATGCTAAGCTACTCAGGAGGACGAGATCTGAGAATCAAAGCCAGCCCATGCAGGAAAGTCTCTGAGACCCTTATCTCCAATTAATCACAGAAAAAGCTGAAAGTGGCACTGTTGTCCAGGTGATAGAACGCTAGCCTTGAGAAAAAGAAGCTCAGTTACAATGCCCAAGCCCAGGAGTGACAAAAAGAATAAGGAACAGATTTAACAGTAACAAATGTAGCACAACTACCTCACACTAATATGTTACAATGTGGATATATTTAAATGCCTTATTTTAGGGATTGCCTCAGAAAACTTAAAGTACTGTCAATTATTTATCAAGATTTCTCATGCCAAGTTAAAGAGATAGATTCGTGTTCAGTCATTGCAGCTATTGACTTTAAAATTGCTATTTATTTTTATAATTGTTAGAATGAAAGTTCTATAGCTGACAAAAAGAATGCACATCCAGTATGTACAAAAATATATGTGACTATGTAAATATTCATAACAAAACCTGTATTCTCTAACTCCATGTGCAAATTTATGTCACCTTTAAATTGAATAAAAGTCTCAAGGGAACCTTTAGATAATTAGAACACAAAAATTTTGAGAACAAATTTATCAGAACTAAGGATTCCTATATAAACCCATAATGATTACATGGCAAGTAATGGAGTCAAAATTTAATTTATAAGATTTGAATGATTGCCTTAATAGTAAACATTTCAGTGTTTTGTTCATAAATTTCATTTGACCTCAAGAAATGTTAATGAAGGGGCCAGTCTAAAACCCGAGGTGACTCCATTTTGACCCCAACTTAGAATGAACTTGGAGTGACCCTGGCTAATGTAGTTTTGCTGGAATTTATCACAAACCAGAAAACCAAGCATGTGGAACTGCCCGAAAAGGGAGTAAAAATCATTTCCTGATGTTGGGGTCCATCTTCACCCCTAGATGGAAGGGGCCTGAGGCACCTCCCCCAGCTGGGGAATGCAGCCCTTCCATCCTCTCTACATTGGAATCTGGAGAAACCGGTCGGGTAGAGAGACCCCCGACTTAGCTGGCAGCCAGCCTGGCGCCTACCAGCCCCGCCCTGGTTTGGCGCGCTCAGAGTGACGTAGCCCCTTGGAGGTCAAGTGACCAGCCCCTTGGAGGTCACCTGACAGCTCGTGGCCTATGGGAATCCTGGCCAACCCCCTTCCCCTGATCATCTACCCTCGCCCCTCTCTCAATAAAGTTAGTTCGCTCTCAGAAGCTGACCCGTGGTCTATGTCCGTGACTCCCAGAGTAGGATAGCGGTCACATTGCCACGCGGGTCGCGCGCAGCCAGGACGGAGACACCCCCACGTCTCACCCCGACAGACCTGCAGGCCAAGGGTGGGGGGAGAAGACGATGCGAGGGTAATAAGAGAGAAAATAAGCATTTGAGCCGGAGCAGAGAAAGCAGTCCCCACATCCTGACACCTGGGCTGGATCTTGGCAGCAGAGTCACAATAGGTAATTTCTAAAATAATTAAAAATCAACTAAGTGACAGCAAACAGAGCCATGGTGAAATTCTCCTAGTATGAGCCAATTGTGATCAAAGGCCTAGCCCTGTGCTTTGTGGTTTTTCCCTATAAAATGAGCCTGTAAGATTGGGTCAGTGCATTCCTGTTCAGTAGTAGCACTGGGTTGTCAGTTGTGTCTTGATGCTTGACGCAAAATAAAGCTTTACTTAACTTTGGACTTTTATCAGAATTATTCCTTTGTTCACGGACTTAACATTTAACATGTTAGTTAAAATAACTCAGCATTTTCCCACTACAGAGAAATATTAAAAAATGGTTTGAAAAATAAAAAAGTCAATGTTTCAACAAAGTGTACTCACTTGAAGCAACCTTATTTTGAACAGCTGATGGTCAAGATCACAACTCTAGAACAATCCTCAGAACACTTGGGATGTAATTCTTTGACTTCAACTTAGATCCGGAGATAAAGGATATGAGAGAACTAATGATAATACTCATCCTACAGATTTTTTCCATTTTTCCTGCCTGTTGCCAGTATATCTTTCTCTGTTTCCTTACAGACAAATCAAAATTGGAGATTATTGGTAAGTAAATGAGTGTTTACTTCAGTGTAAAATTTTCACAGCAATCTTTCTATTCATCTCAATAGTACTTCATGTTTTGATTCATTACTATTTACACTACTATGCCCCAATTTAATGTAGTCCTTACTTCCAACCTGAGCGCACACACAAAAACACACATATACACACATATCACAACTTTTTGAACCTATGTTTGTCAAAACAATCACTTACAATCTTAACCCTTGCCTGCACACAATGACTCATGGCTATAATTCTAGCTGTTCAGGAGGACTGCAGTTCAAAGACAGCCTAGTTCCTGGAGCTCTCTTCTCCATTATCCACAAGAATCCAGAAATAGAGGTGGTCAATTGCTAGGGTACCAATATTGAATAAAAATGCCAAAGGACAGTGCTCAGGCCCAAAGTTCAAGAGCCAGGACATGAAAAAAGCAAACAAATAAGTATATAATAAAATCAAAGCCCTAAATATGAAGTTCAGGATGCTAATGACTCACAGGTCTCATTCTAGCTAGTTAGAAAGCAGTAATCTGAAAATCACCTTTGAAAGCCACCCTGTGAAGGAAAGTCCATAAGGTGCCTATCTCCAATAAACAAGCACAAAACAAGAAGCACATGTGTTACTCAAGTGGTATAGCTTGCAAGTCTTGAGCAAAGCCCTGGTGTTCAAGCCCCTCTCTTGGAACAAAAACAAACAAAGAAACAAAATTTTTATTTTGTGTATTCTGTAGGAGACTAATTCTCATAATCTCATAAATGGGATTTTTGCCCTTGCAGAAAATACTTTGGTCACTTTTAACATGTTTTGATTCAACTATCAAGGACAATAGTCTCCTAACATGCAATAACAAATTTTCTTTATAACCACTCATGTCTATTTTGCAATAGCAGTCCAAATAAAGTAAGAACACCCCTATAAGTACTAGTAATCTAGAGAAGAAGCAATGAAGAAACTCAAGTGAGTGTATCAAAGGTGTACTAGATTTTACACACACACGTATATACCTATAACTATGTGTGTATGTATGTATGTATGTATGTATGTATGTATGTATATATCTATCTATCTATCTATCTATCTATCTATCTATCTATCTATCTATCTAACTAGATATCTTTTGCTCATCTATCCCAGTGGTGATAAGTAAAGGAGAATTGAGCCTTACCTTAAGGTACTCTAGGAACTGCTTAAGGGTCATTTCTGCATGCCTTGTACATCAAAGCCACAAATCCCATAATGTCCACTTCTGCTCATAATACTGAAGGAACAACATGTGGGACAAGGTATTAGTATAAATGGACCTCACGTCTTAAAGTTGGATTAATCACAACCATCTCCTTTTTCCAAAAGCTTCTCATTTCACACATCTTATTGCAAGTAACTGGGAGAAATTCCTACAGTGACACGGAAGGTAAACATCTCTGAGTCCTTATCATCTCTTTCACTCATCAACCACTTGCATTACAGTTTCACTTAGTGTCCTCAGAGTACAATGGCCTTTCTCCTTTTTCAAACACAACAGTTACAACTTACTTTTTATAAGATTGTACAAGGCAAGAGATGGTGAATGAACTGGGCTACACAACTGAGTTACAGAATGCCTCATTTCCTTTCTCAGGCGTGTAACTGATAATCCAAAGAATGTCTCTCTCTCTCTCTCTCTCTTTCACTCTCTCTCTTGCTATCTCTTTCCATCTCTCTCTCTCTCTCCCATATTTGTCTGTCTGACTGTCTGAATCAGCAGTAGATTTCTAGATGTATGGGTAATATGGAAACCTTCTAACCTGAAGAAGGGCAGGGCCAAGTTAATACAACTGTTTTTATATGACTCAGGCTGATGGTGTCCCTCCACCATCTGTAGAAATCCAGACACACAAGGCCAATTATAGCTGCTTTGGTAGCTACAATGTCATGGATGATTTCCCCTGAAATCAGCTTAGTGTGTGAGAAAAGTCAGAACCATCAGAAATTGTGTTCAGAGAGGACAAGGTCTGCAGGAGGCATGAATTATGGGAAGAAGCTTGGCAGGAAGGAATGTGAACTGCCTTAACCTTAGGCCAGTGTGCTGGGAAATTTCATACTTCTCTGCCTGAAGGTTGGATGCAGCCAAAATGAAATCCACATGGAGGTTTCTGTCATCATCCTGTTGGCAATGGAAGAGTCAAAGGAGGAAGACTTCTCTTGGGAAGACAACTATTGCCCACCCCAATTATATGCAAACACAATGAAAAACTGGGCTTCACCAAAGGCCTCAAATCTAGAAAAAAAATTCGTCCTTATACCACCTTCAGGCTCATTCCAAGTTTTTCAAAGTAATTAGGGTACATCATGAATCGTGGGAGCATAATTGGACTTGGAAGGGTCGCAACAAGCTTTTCTAGGTGGATATCATCAGTGGAATAGTAGGGAAATATCATCAGCCCTGTCAGAACCAAGGAAGTGTCTAAGGAAGAAGTGAGAATCCAGGGTATTCAGACAAAAAAGTTTGAAAAAGACAGAAATTATTTTTTTATTGTCAAAGTGAAGTACAGAGAGTTTACAGTTTTGTATGTAAGGCAAGTACATTACTTATCCAACTTGGTACCTCCTCCCTCATTTTTTCCCAGTCTCCCTCCTCCTCAGTTCACTCCTTACCATGAGTTGTACACTTAGTTTACACCAATTAGCTTTTTTCTTATTTATTGTCAAAATGATGCTCAGAGAGGCTCCAGTTTCATACGTTTGGCCTTAGGCACATTTCTTGTACTGTTTGTTACCTCCTACATCACTCCCCCTTCCCCCTCCCCCTTTCCCTGTCCCCCCATGAGTTGGTCAGTTGGTTTACACCAAACGGTTTTGCAAGTATTGCTTGTGGAGTCATTTGTCTTTTTATTCTTTGACTCTCGATTTTGATATTCCCTTTCATTTACCTAGTCCTAATACCAGTATATATGGTTTCCGATGTACTCACATAAGATACAGCCACAGGAAAGGGATACAAGAGGATCATCAACAGTAGAAGCTACGGTTTCACTTGGCATGTTGAAAGTAATTACAACAGTAATATAGCAGTTGTTTCCATAACATGGAGTTCATTTCACTTAGCATTATCTTATGCATTCATAAGGGCATAGCTATTAGGCTCTTGTGATCCACTGCTCTGACTAGCCTAATCCTGTGCTAATTATTCCCTATAAGGGAGACCATAGAGTCCATGTTTCTTTGGGTCTGGCTCACAGTACTTGCTATAATTTTTTCCAAGTCTTTCTATTTCCTTGCGAATGGGGCAATGTCATTCTTTCTGATAGATGCATAAAATTCCATTGTGTACATGTACCACATTTTCCTGATCCATTCCTCTACTGAGGGGCATCTGTGTTGGTTCCATATTTTAGCTATGACAAATTGTGCTGTGATGAACATTGTTGTGCTGGTGGCTCTAGTGTGTTCTTGTTTATGGTCTTTTGGATAGATGCCAGAAAGTAGGGCTGCTCGGTCATAGGGGAGCTCTATGTATAGTCTTCTGAGGAATCTCTATATCGCTTCCCAGAGTGGCTGAATCAATTCACACCAATTAGTTTTGTAAGAATCGCTTTTTCAGTAGGCTGTCTTTTTATCCTTTGTCTTACATTCTTGGTATACCGTTTTCCTTCCTTAGTTTCAGTACATGCCTTTACATTATCCAGGGTACTAAGATCAGTGACAGTAATAGCAGGAGTATAACCACAGGAAGTGATTAAAAGAGAACAAAAATTACAGTTTCACATGGTATGTTGAAGTTAACTACAGCAATGATATACCACTTATTTTCATAACACGGAGTTCATTTCACTTAACATCTTATGCATTCATAAGGGCATAACTATAGTAGTGTGCGCTCTTCTGCTGTGTCTATCGTATATATATATATATATATGTATATATATACATAGTATACATAAATAGTATACATAGTATACATAGTATACATATATTATATATACTAATACTAATCATTCCATATGAGGGAAACCATAGGGTTTATGTTTCTTTAGGTCTGGGTCAGTTCACTTAGTATGACTTTTGCTAAGTCCTTCCTTTTTCTTATGAATGCAGCAGTATCATTATTTCTGATAGATGCATGTGGGACATGCCAGGGCATGTTACATCAGAAAGAGGCAACTAACTGGCCCTGCCTGTTTCCCAGTCCCAGGGTCATGTGTGGATATTACGCAGGAACCAGGAAAGGCTGGCCCCACCTCCCAGCCTTGGGACCACGTGTGGCTAAGATGGTGCCTGATGGTGAACCCAGAGGTGGTTCTGTAGGCTGTGATGTAATATTAGGCTGCCTCTTAGGATTGGTCCCTCAGCCCTCCACCCTTGATGGACAGCTCAGCCCTCCCCTCACAGTCCTTAGATAGGTGCATGTACACCCCTCCCCTTCTGGCTGATCTGTGACCTGATTGCTCCTGTGTCTTATTTAATAGAAGGATCTACCTCAATAAATGGGACTTTGCACACTGACTTAGCTCCCTGACATGTCTGATTGTCCTCCAGTGAGGGAGGGCTGGGTGTGGGCCATCTGTCGATGCTTTTCTTTCTTGGCTTGCCCAGTCGGGCATGCTTCTCCACCCCCCCCCAAGATCAGGAGAGCGCCGGAGGCTAAAAGCCCGGACAGATGCAGAGAATTCCATTGTGTATATGCACCACATTTTTTTGATCCACTGACATCAGCTGAGGGGCATCTGGGTTGGTTCCCTATTTTAGCAATGACAAATTGTGGTGTGATAAAAATAGTTGTGTTGGTGGCTATTGTGTGGTCTTGCTTGTAATCTTTTGGTTAGATGCCCAAAAGTGGGGCTGGTGGTGTGTAAGGGAGCTCTAAAGATATAAATTCCTGAAAGGAATAAAGAGGAGAGAGAAAACAACCAACCAAAAGTACTGCAAGATATGGTTTGTTGTCAGAATTACAAACAGATAATGGCGGAAAATGGCACAGTCACAACAGGTAGGCACCCCAACTAGCTCAAACCAAATAGTGAGCTGGGAACCCCAACACCCAATGCCCCATCAATTAACCAGCAAACTCAACAACCAGAACCTATTGGGCTCGGGTACTCTTCTTTCCACACTCCCTTTCATGCCCTCTCCCCTAGTTACCCGGCCCGCAGATGAAGCTGGGGTGAAGCGGGGGAACCAGCACCGACCAGCCGCGCACGTGGTATGGTCGAGAATGTGTGCCCGCCTCCTTACCAATAGACGAAGTCAGATGTACGCATGTCTCAGGGTCAGCTTCTTAGAGCAAACTAACTTTATTGAGACAAGGGTAATGGGGGTTGATTCCAAGGGGAGGGGATTGGCCAGGATGCCGATAGGCTGAAAGCTGTCACATGATCTCCCCTTGAGCTAACGAACGTCACTCGAGCATGCCTAGCTAGGGCGGAGCTGGTAGGCGGGCGGGCTGGCTGGAGAGTTGGGGGCTGGGTGCAAGGGCTAACCCAGAGAGGACAGCCTGTTTCCGCATTCCCCCAGGGCTTGGGGGAGGGACATCAAGCCTAAGGGCCAGATCCCAACATCTGCCTCTTTTATATTTATTTATTTATTTGTTTTTCTTTGAACATCAGGAGGTGCCCTACTTGAGAGCATGCCGTGTCTTAGGTTGCCCCCCCAAGGGGAGTTGTACCCTTCTTGGGCTAATGCCCTAGCTCTTCAGGCTGACCTTCCTGCCGGGCTGGCGGGTCCAATGAGAGGCCTCGGGGAGAGTGGGATTGGCACTTGAAAGAAAGCCCTGATGATTTTCTCCCATGCCAGAGGACCTCAGTGAGCAGCAGGTCCTAGGGGTCAAGTGACGAGCCTCACAGGGTTTCTATATGGCTAAAAGGCCCAAAGGCCACTTGGCACCTAGACAGCTCTGGCCCATCACTTACAATAAGAGACCCATGTGTCTAACACAGGGCAATGTAAACATAATGTAAATGGGAGCATCAAGCAGACATGAGCATAAGCAATCCTAATACAAGGCAAATGCAAACATGAGCAACTGTAACACATGAGCAATTACAACACAGGCACAAAGCAATGGAGGGTCTCTTATCTGGCTCAGTTCATAGGAAATAGAGGAATCCTGGTCTAGTCTGGTGTCGCTCAAGGTAGCGCAGATGGATCTCCCCTCCCTCAATGGTGAGGTAGAGGCGGGTTCAGGTCCTGGCGATGTGGCAGTCAGGGTGCTGGTAACTTAACAACTGAGGTTAGTAAACACTTCATAGTAAACATTGCAGCAAGGTGCCAATCCCTTGCTTATTGTAAACATTTATCATAAAACATTAAAGTGTCCAAGTCCTTTAGCTCCTATTTCCCTCCAATGGGGACCCCTGAGATAAGCAGCAAAAGGGGGGAGCGAAGGGAGGAACAACAGCGTGCAAAATTTCCCTTTGGTCCTTGTGCAAGGCTGTGGGCCACGCTGCCACAGCAAACGTTACTCCAAAGGGCATCAGGCAGGGTCCAGGGAAGAAACAGGGCCGACACTGGGTCCATCGCTGGTGCAGGCAGGCTTTCCCGTCTCTCCTTAGAAAATTTCACCACGGTCTTTGCTTTCCTGAGAGGAAACAAGGGGAGACATCCCTCAAGGGCAGGTGCCCTTGGGTGGTCATTCTGATGGACAATATTTTACGTCTCTAGCAGGAATCCAGATTGGATTCGGTTCCCCAGTGGGGAAAACACAAGCGAAGCCCCTTCCGGCACTGATAAGTGAATCTGGACCTCGCCATGCCCCTGTAAGGGGATCCTTGCACCGGACCTCCACCTTTAAGTAGGGTGTTTGGCTTGACCAGTGTCTCTGGAAAGCCGACAGAGGTTGGTCCTTAGAGAAATTTAAAATATTCAATGTAAACATCGCTGTCTTCAGCTGGTCATGGGAGCTTCCCCCCTTTTTGTTTTAATAATTGATCCTTCAGGGTCTTATTATGCCTCTCAATTATGGCTTGGCCCTTTGGGTTATAAGGTATTCCAGTGGTATGTTTAATATTCCACATTTGGAAAAATGCCTGTAAAGGCTTACTGGTGAAACAAGGTCCATTATCTGTTTTTACCTGTAAAGGCAGCCCTAGGATAGCAAAACATTGTAAGAAGTGGCTTTCAGCATGCCGTGCTCTTTCCCCGGTATGGAGAGAGGCTCAACACGCGCCAGAGCATGTGTCAATAGACATAAATATATATTTTAGCCTTCCAAAAGTGTAGTGGGTTACATCAGTCTGCCAAATTAAATTGGGTTTCAAGCCCCTTGGGTTCACCCCTGGAGATTGCAGAGGAGGGACTTGCACGAAGGGTGTACATGATTTGCAAGTCCTTATAATCTTTTTTAAGTCTTTTATAGGAATTGAAGAAAATCTCTGATGTAACCCTCTCCAATTTAAATGAGTACGCTCATGGACTCCTTTGGCCATTTGGAGGTTTTGAGGTTGTACAATGGCCAGAGCTATGATGGTTCCATTAGTGGCCAGCTGGTCAGCCATATGATTACCTTATGCCAGGTCCCCAGGCATTCCTTGGTGTCCACGGAGGTGCTGTAAAAATATAGGCTCACCCTGCTCTTTTTTTTTTTTTTTTTGGCCAGTCCTGGGCCTTGGACTCAGGGCCTGAGCACTGTCCCTGGCTTCTTCCCGCTCAAGGCTAGCACTCTGCCACTTGAGCCACAGCGCCGCTTCTGGCGCTGTATATGTGGTGCTGGGGAATCGAACCTAGGGCCTCGTGTATCCGAGGCAGGCACTCTTGCCACTAGGCTATATCCCCAGCCCTCACCCTGCTCTTTTAACAGAGACCTGACTTGGCTCATCAGAGGGGTGATTGGGTTTACATCTAATTTGATATATGAACATACCAGGTTGGGTAGCAAATTAACCACATACAGACTATCAGAGAACAAGTTCATTGGCTGTTTAACATGGGTCAGTGCCAAGGCGACTGCGAACAACTCTTTAAATTGTGCAGAGCCAGTGACAGCTTCAAAGTAATGGGTGTTTTCTTTCCCACTGGCATGGGGCGAGGCGGAGCGCACTACTATGGCAGAGCCGGCTCGTCCACCATCTCTGAACACATTGGCAGCCTTGACAAGAGACTTGGTAGAGAAAAGCACAGGGGGTGTCCATTGTAGCCTGGAAAATGAGGTCACCCATCTTGACGTGCCATAGTGGCAATCTACCTTGCCCATAAAGCCCTCCAGGGCACTAGACACACGTGCATTATTTCTTCTGACCCATTCAAAATCTGACAGCCGGTAGGGAATAGTTAGCACATCAGGATCTCTCCGATAATGCCTCAGGGAAGTATCCCTGCCCTTAATTACCAAGTCAGCTATCTGGTCTAGCTGGGAATAAACTCTGGGAGCTCCTCCCACTGATGCGTGCACCCATTGAAGAGGCTCGCCTGATTGCGTAATTACAGCTGAGGAAAGTTCAGACCCGGGGAGGATCCAAAGGAAAAGTGGGCACTCAGGCTTGTAGCGTGCCAGCTGTGCCTTATTTAGGGCCAATTGGATTTTCTGGAAGGCTGTTTGAAGTGATGGAGTTATTGTAATAACATCAGTGGGTGCTTTGCCCTTCAAAGAGTCATGGAGCGGAAGCAGCTCCTCTGTGGGCAGTTGAAGCCAGGGTCTTTGCCAATTAATTTCACCTAACAGTCTTTGCATCTCCACCAGAGTATAAGTTGCCTGGAAGGATAACTGGGGCTTGAGTGGGCATACAGAGTCTAGTTTAAGCTCTGCCCCCAAGATCTTAAAGGGGTATACTTTCTGAACCTTGTCCCTGGCTATACGCAGCCCTCCTCTTTGTAGGAGTGTTTGTGCCTTGCTATAGGCCAAGTCTAGCACTTGAACTTCTGCTGATCCAATAATAATATCGTCCATGTAAATAAAAAGGACAATATCTGACTGGTTCTGAAGGGGTTGGAGAACTTGTGACACATAATGTTGGCAGAAGGCAGGACTATTAACCATGCCCTGAGGTAATATTACCCACTCATATCTCTGATCAGGTCCCTGGTATTTAACCGAGGGCACCGAGAAAGCAAACTTCTCGCAATCCTGGGGGTCGAGGGGAATGGAAAAGAAGCAGTCCTTGATGTCAAATATAATAAGATTAAGATCCCGAGGAATAGAGGGGATCCATGGCAACCCTCTTAAGGGGGTGCCTGAGGGGACTATCCGCTCATTAATTTTCCTTAGGTCCTGTACCATCCTCCATTTACCTGAGGCCTTTCATACCACAAATACAGGGCTATTCCAAGGGCTCAGCGAAGGTCTAATATTTCCAAGGGACAGTTGTTCTAAAACTATTTCCTTTAACTTTTTTAAATTTGTTTGAGGGAATAGGCCACTGTTCCACCCAAATCTGGGTGCCTGGGTGCCATCGAATGGCAGGGACAGTAGGGACAGTGGCCCTTAGGATTGGGGATGAGGCTCTATAGAAGAATTCGGAGCCTCCAGCCCCAAGGCCTCAGAGGGAGGTGCTTTCTAGCCGCCACTAGGGCCACCTGACAGGTCCTGGCCTGTGATGACCGTAGCCTGAATCTTTTCCAAGATATCTCATCCCAGCAGGTTATCTGGTGAGCTGGTCATTATTAAGGGACATACTACTCCCTTGCCACCATTCATATCATCCCAAGGGAGCCAGTCCCTGGTTGTTTCACTTTCAGCTGTGCCTCCCACCCCCGACGTCTGGGGGCCGGGGATTAGGTCCCACCACGGGGGCACTAGCTCCTTCTTTAATATGGTCTGGTCTGCTCCGGTGTCTATTAAGACTCGGAACTTTTTCCCAGCTATGATGATTTCAGTCTTTGGCCTCATATCGGAGACAATGGGAACTGCCCAGAGGGCCTTAGCCTCAGGCTGTTTATTGGGCCTGTCTCAGGATTGATCACCTCCTTTGGGTGACAGGGCTGGAGGGCACCCCATTAGTCATTTAAAGGCCTTCCCTTGGCATCAAATCTGGACCGACAATCTCTCCTCCAATGAAATCCCTTTTGGCAGCAGGGGCAAAGTCTTTTGGGTACCTCCTTAGCTCTCCAGCTTGGGGACGGTGCCCTCAGGGCGCCAGATCTTACCGGGATAGATCTTGCAGGGTTAGAGGGACAGACCCTCTTAGTATGACCCCAGCCGCTGCATGTGTAACAGCGCTCCCCACTTACCTCACCGGTGGGGGCCGGGGCAGGCTCCTCAGTGAACAGAGTGGTCAGCGGCTGCGTCTGGCGGACTCGCACGCTGATGCCCTGACAAGTGTAAATCCAGCTGTCCATTGATCTCTCCTTTACTCCTGCACAAGCCAATCTGCATTCTGATGTCATCCCTTCCCACACCAGGGTCCTTAAAAAATGATTTGCCTGGGACCCATGAAACTGTCTGCGGAGATTGTCCCTCACTCGGCCAACGAAGGCAGCAAGGCTCTCATCAGTTTCTTGGATGGCTTTTATTGATGAGGACTCTAGGGGCCTTCCTCTCAGGCCGCGCCACACTGCCAGTCCCACAGCCTTTATCTGCTCCTGGTAGGGGGCAGGGAAGGGATCCCACTGGGGGAGGGTGGATCCAAACAGCATGCCAAAGGTTATGGGGATTGGTGGATGGGCAGCCTGATTTCTCTCTTCCTGAGCATAGCACTCATATCTGAAGAGGACACACCACTCCTCATACATTGTTCTATCAAGCAGTGACTGGGCCAGGCTTCTCCACTCCTGAGCGGTAGGAAACCAGTGGGCCAGGTTCTCGAGTAGGCTCTCCCCCCAGAGGGTGTTTGGTCCCCCTCCCTTGAGAACTATTTTCCTAAATTCTCTGAAGTCTTGTATCTCCTGGGGTTGCCACGAGGCTGAAATGTCCACCAAGTTAAGGGTTATTGAATCGTCTGAGTTAGGTGAAAGCGTGTAGCTCTTGGGCTGCTGGTGCCTCTCAGTCGGGCTCCTTGGCTTTGCATATGTATGGAGCCAAGCCTGGCCTCTGGTGGGGGAGGGGCAGTGAGCCAGCAGCGCCTGAGCGGCACCTGAATTGAGGTCCCGGGGACCTTTGTCCCTGGGTGTCTCGGAGTGGGGCGTCGGGGCTCCCTCCAAATCAAAATTCCCTTTGGCGGTCCTCTCCTGAGTCCAGGGGTTCTCCCCCGGAACCGAGGAAAAGCAAGCCTTGAGAGTTTTAATAGCCTGTAAAGTTATGAGTGGGAGTTGTTCTCCCCATTCTGTCTCCTCCACCTCCGGCTGTAGTTGGTCCCAAGTTTCCCACAAGAGTGAGTTGGCCTCAAGGAACCATGGGACCCTGTGGGTCAATTCCTCCCAAATTCGTATGGCGCAGGGCTCTGAGATATTAATCCCCGCGTTTTGGAGGGTGAAATTTAGGATTTTAAGAGACAAACTGCTTTGCTGACTCTGGACTTGTCCCATCCTCTTACCTGGAGTGGGAGGACCACACGTCTCAGGGTTTCCAACCTGTTTTCGTCAGGGTCGGTCGGGAGCCGAACTTCCTTGCGTGGATTCAGGAACCCACGTGGGCGCCACAATGTTGGGCTCAGGTACTCTTCTTTCCACACTCCCTTTCACACCCTCTCCCCTAGTCACCCGGCCCACAGATGAAGCTAGGGTGAAGCGGGGGGAGCCAGCACCGACCTGCCACGCACGTGGCGTGGTCGAGAATGTGTGCCCGCCTCCTTACCAATAGACGAAGTCAGATGTACGCATGTCTCGGGGTCAGCTTCTTAGAGCAAACTAACTTTATTGAAACAAGGGTAACGGGAGATGATTTCGAGGGGAGGGGATTGGCCAGGATGCCGATAGGCTGAAAGCTGTCACATGATCTCCCCTTGAGCTAACGAATGTGACTCAAGCATGCCTAGCTAGGGCGGAGCTGGTAGGCAGGCAGGCTGGCTGGAGAGTTGGGGGCTGGGTGCAAGGGCTAACTCAGAGAGGACAGCCTGCTTCCGCATTCCCCCAGGGCTTGGGGGAGGGGCATCAAGCCTAAGGGCCAGATCCCAACCAGAACCAACTGATAAACACAGGAAATGAAAAAGAGTAAAGAAAGAAAAGCCTATAATCTTTACAAAGCTGGAAAATCTCTGGGGTACCCTCCCCACCCTGTCCCAAACAGGGGCAGGCTGGGAAACCCTACTGCAGGTCGTCTGTGACCACAGGAGCAACAGGGGAAAAGTCTCACCTTGATTACAGAGACCAGACAGCAAGAGCTCCATGGGCCCAGACTGTGCGTAGACCGGACATTGCCAGACAGTGGCATGGGACCAGTGGCTCAGGATGGAAAGGCCGGGACCAGTCAACAGCAAGGGTACCAGATGCTGTGGACTGGAGAGCCAGGGCTTCCCCTACCACCAAACAATCTCCACACCCCAGGCCGGAAAAGCCCACAGCAGCGTGGGAAACCCACACAATCCAGAATCAGTAAGCTCCCCATTGCCCCCACCCACTTAAATGGGAGATCAGCTCTGGCAGACACCCAAAACCTGACATAGAGCTCATCACAAGGAGACAAAAAAACTAGAGTTCCCTTCCTCCCCCTCCCAGCTACAAGGGAACAAAAGAACCCCATATCTGGCAGCTCTAGAACCCTGCAGCTACTGGGAGAACACAGGAGTTAACAGGCCACGGAGCAGTTCCCAACAAAGTGGCTGGGAGTCACCTTAGGCCAGTGTCCACCAAAGCCCCAGCTCAGGAGCCTGAATCTACCCGCACCAGTGACCCACAGCAGGGACCCGGGGACTGGTAGGCATTTGACCACCACTTGAAGTGCCCTTGTCTGCATGGACTTTTTGAGCAACAGTTGCACCCTTGCTAGTGTGCAATACCAGCCCAGCAAGGTCACTTGTGCCCCAGCACATGCCCCTCTCACAGCGAAGTCCCAGAGAGCCTATGGGCACCAAACCTCGGAAAACAAAGCTAATTAGCCTTTTATACCTAGGCTGAGCCCATCATCTACAGGAAGATGGCAATGTGCTTCAGTTTGCCACCCAGAAGAAACCTAGTTGTAACTTCTCCATTAAAACACAGGCAAAGCCAAATCATAATCTGATGTAGAGGCATCATCTGGAGAGCCAGAGCAGCTTGAGCTTTGCCTGAATTGCAGCCAACCTTACCTTTAAAGATACCCAGAAGCTAGGTTGTATGTAGAACACCAAGCCTGCTGTCCCTCCTGGATCCTAAGAATCAGGACTTTATGAAGACCCTAGTGGCCAAGGATCCTGATTAAAAAATGTTACTGAGTTGTCAGATGACATGCCAACCCTTCAAACTAAAAGACTGCCACTATCTAAACCTTTACTTGGCTGTCACAATGCAAAGCCTGGTTTACAATCCTGGCTCCTAAGGGTCAGGACCTTGCCTGAAGACCTGGGACTAAAATATTCAGATCTTTTTTATGCCCTTAAGAAAGCACTGATCCAGGAACTGATTTTCCTCCACTTCAATAAACAGGTTGCCTCTACATAGGACTCCCCTCATCACTCTTATAGAGCTCACATTGGAGGAAAATTGCCGATACAAAATCCTGAATTTCCATCTTCCAGAATAGACCTGTCTTATCCCTGGACCAGAATTGGACCAGAATTTTATCTGATAATAAAATATGCATATTGATTGTGCTGCAGTGTTTGTGTTTCTTTCTCAAAATGACTACATCTTGGCATGTTGGGATGTTCTTGAGTGTCTCTAATCTCTTTATTATGGTTGAAGTAGGTGGATGGAGTGTTGTAGGCTGCCTTAGGCTACAAGGTGAAATACTGTTTTTGAAACCCAAGGGCTGGGTGTCTTGCTCAGTGGTAGAGCAGTCTTCGATCAGTGAGAGGACAGTCTTCAACAGGCCCTGTGTTCTCTCTGTGTCACTGCAAAAGGTAGGACCTGTGATGCTGGCCAACTGCAGTACAAGCAGGGTGAGGGGCAAAGGGAGGATGATGAAGGATATGAAGAGAAGACTGATGGCACAACTCTGTTTATTTTAGCAAAAGGCTTAGCTATATAAATCTTCCATATTTGTCACATGCTTGCATAATATTGTCCTAGGACTCACTGCACTGAAAACTGGAGACAGTAGGGCATCCTTCCTCATTCTATTTCAATCAATCCTGTCTAACATGTTCCTTCCGAGAAGCCCCCAGGCCCAGAAGCTGAAAGAAGCACTCCCCCCACCAAAAAAAACATATGTACTTAACTCCCCAAGGGTAGAGTTAATGGCTGTGGAGCCTTTGCTCAGATCTTGCCAGATCTGCAACAAATCTGGAAGAAATTGTACAAGAAAAAATTGTACAAATGACATAAAGTCATAAATGACACTATCTGACTTGTGTAAATATAATCCCTTGCTCCACCACCTCTATAGTAATAATAAATTAGTATGATAAAAAAATTTGTAGTAAAAGAAAACAAGTGCACAAAGATGGTGCCATTCAAAAAATCAGTTTATAAAGGCATCTTAATCCCTATCATTCTTTTCAACATCCTCTCCTATCTTACTCATCCACTGTTTCCCTCTCTCTTCTCAATTTTTTAGGATTTACATTTCATTATTGACTGCAATCTTCTCCCCCTCTTCTCTTCATTGTTTCCCTTTCTACTTCAACCCACTTTACCCTTTTCTAGACAAGTTTCCTGGTGTTTATTTCATTGAACATTTTCTTTGACTTTCTAAGGACTTATTTGAATATAGAACTCATCCAATTAATTAGTATCTTATAGGAAAATCATGATTTAATTGGTATTTATAATTATTTGTGTGTAAACTATATCTATGGGTATATTCAGTATATTAGGAATTATGCTTATTTAATAAAGTTGAGTATATGAATAGTTTCAATATATTTTTTCATGGCAATACTATTCTTCTTCTTTTGTGAAGACTGTATAGCCTAAATGAGAAAATGGTTTTGGTCTGTTAGTGGAAGTTGTCAAACAGGTAGAGAGTCAAGTACAGAGTGATTATTTTATCCTTTTCCACTGAATCCCAGACTGTGTACTCATTGCCCTGTAATTGCGATGTGTCTGTGCCTCACTGAGGTGGCAAGCCAATCGATTAAGTTTGTCTTTCTGTCGATGTGGGATGAGAAGTACTGCCTCTTTGGGGCACTTAGATGCCTAAATGATTTTGTGCTTCCTTTCCAGGAGAGACTGCATTATTGTGTGCACGGACCCACTGGTTTGGGCATGTATAATGCTGCTCATAGGCATGAAAACCTATGTGACAGCAGTTGCTCCTGGGTCTCCTGATGTTCATGCTGCTACAGATGCACATGGATGTCTTAGCATGTAAAGGCGTCCTGGGGCATGGTATGTGTTTTCTGTGCTTTTACACGTGGGCCCACTTTTTCACCTTCCATTGTGCATGGGCCTCTTGCATGCCTACTTGTGCACTCGACCCTCATCACATGCATCTTGGCTCACCTTGTCCCTAGGTGCTCATGGGCCAACTGGTGCACAGAGGTCTCCTGCTGCACCTGAACCTACTAGTCTACAAACTGCCACATGTGGGCCTCCTGGTTTGCATTTTTAACCATGTGCCCCTACTGAATCACATGTAGGATTGCGTGCCCATAAGGATGAAAATGCCTCTAGTTGTGTGTATTTGGGCTCATGGGGGCCTTATGGTGAATTTGGAGCTTCTGTTGTGATTGAGACTGCTGCAATGCATGTGCATGTGCTTGCTAGTTCTTATAAGCCTCCTGGTATGTACAAGTAAGCTGCTGGCTGTACACATTATGGTTTCTATGTGCATGCTAGTATGTATGCTTATGCTAATGAGATTGTTTTTTCTGATGCCAGTAGGAATCTGATTTTCTTTTATGTATATGCCTTTATTTGTGTGTATGTGTGTGTGTGTGTGTGTGTGTGTGTGTGCGCGCACGCGTGCATGCATGCATGCTGTATTGAAACCATACATCATTATTTGGGTAAGTTTGTCTTCATGGTGTACCCATGCCATTCACTGTGTGTCTACAGGATGGAGCCCAAGCCTCTCAAGCACCTCAGGGCACCTAGAACACATTGTGCTTCCTTTCTGGATGTGTGTCTGTCATTGTTTGCATGGGCCTGTTGGGTCATGAAGGCAAGAGGGTGCACATGGTATGCATGTGGGTTGGATGGTGTGCATGTGCTTCTAAGTGTGCATGTTTTTATTAGTGTATGTGGTATATTTGGCACTTATCTACCTCCCTAAGTCCACCCATCTGATAGGGCTCATGGGCCTTGTATTGTGTATAGAGTGTTCTTGTGTGTGTGTGTGTGTGTGTGTGTGTGTGTGTGTGCGCGCATGCTGTGTTGCCTGGGGATACTACTACATATATGCCAGGAAAATACCAAGTAGTTAGCAGGACATACCATCCCCCTGGTGGATATGTACCTGCTGGTTCACTTGGCCTGTTGGTTCACATGCACCAGATGATGCACATGGAACTTGGTGCATGTGCCCCTAGTAGTGCATGCTGGAGTGCATAGACATCCAGGTGGGATTGCTTTCTGGTTCTAGTGGGCAGCAATCTAATATTTTGTTTACAGTTATTCCTTTACTCTGTGCTCCTGTGTTATTAGAGCAGTCCAGCTTATTTTATTTGTGAAGTTTGTGGCACTTTAGTCATGTTGAACCCCTTGCTGATTCACATGTATAGAGGGTGAAGGTCAAGTACCCCAAGTACCACTGGTCAGAGGGTCTCATTAATCCTGCACCACACATTCTTTCCCTACAATATGTTTTGTTTCTTTTCTAATTGTGAGTGGCCCATTATGTATATAGTAGTCCTCGGATGTATACACATGCATACTGGTACCGATGCATTTAAAGGCATGTAAGAATATGCTGGTTCATTAGGGGAATCAGAGGCATACACTCATTGGTGTGTGTGTGTGTGTGTGTGTGTGTGTGTGTGTGTGTGTGTCTCCTTGTGTGTTCTGGGTGGGAGGTATGGGCTTTGTGGTGCATATGTATCATCTGGTGGGTGTGCAACTGTTGATGGGCATGGGCCTCCATGGGCTTGTATTTCTGAGCCAATACTTCTGATGCATGGGAACCACCTATTGCACATGCACCCTCTGGAGCCCTCAAGTCTGCAGGTTTGTGTGAATCTCCTAATGTGCATGCTTCTGATAATACATGTGGTCCTGCTGCTGGGCATGTATCATATGTAGTTGTTGTGGCTGCTGTTGCACAAGTGTATTCTGGAGCTGTGTGCCTGGTGGTACATGTTAAGCTGTGGTGTGTGTGTGTGTGTGTGTGTGTGTGTGTGTGCGCGTGCACCCTGATGTTTGTGCCAAACCAGCTGCATGAAAAACTGCAGGTATACATGCATTCCTGAGGCATGTGAGTATTGGTGCACAGGGACCTGCTTGTGTGCATGTGACTACTGCCACATGTGTATTTCCTGATTTGCATGGGTCTTCTTGTGCCTGAGCACCTTCTGGTACTTGTGATCCTGCTGTAAACGTGCATCTACTGGTGCACATTTTCATGCTGCATTGCACTTGTAGACTTAGAGTGGATGCACTTAGGTGTGCACCTATGATTTTATTCATTTTATGTACTGATTGGGTGTGTGCAGTGGCATTCAAATGCTCTACTACAGCAAGATGTGTGCTGGTTTCTTCTGGATGATGTATTGTTCCTGTATTTTCAGAAAGAATTGGACAGACTGGAGCAGATCCAATGTGTCTCACATCCCATTCATGCTCCACATTCCATGCATGATGGTGTCGTCCTAGAGAACAACTGTCACTCAAGTTGTGTGTACTCCTTGTCTGGTGGCATCTGCAGACCTCAGGAGAGATTAGAATCTTCTTATCTTGAATCTATAAGCCTCAGAATTAGTTGTCACAGTGCTCTATCACATGGGAAACAATACAATAAGAACCCTGGGCAGCCAGAAGCTGGAGCCACAGCCCTGTGCCAAGGAGATTGTGCTGAAGGGCTTCAGTCATTTCAACAAAGGCAAAAGCATGATGAAAGGACCACTGTTGGCTGATCTGCCAGACCCCAATAAGAGGGAGGTGGAACTCAGATTTTCAGCCTTCATGCTGGTATCTGGAAAATCAGGCATCTTGCCTTCTGTAATGTGTCCACAGTGACTAGTGGAAGTAGTTACCAATGAAGTACACTGTAGCCTGGTACACAGTAAAGACTTGGCAGATACCTGCCCCTCCAGATACCAAATTAATGTCTACTTAGTATCCAATGCTGTCAAGAAAAATGTCAGGCCCTGTGCATCCTGCCATGGGCTTATGAGCAAGATGAAGAATCAAGTTTTCTATACTCCTACTAGTTTCTAACCAGTGAAAAGGGGAAACTGTCCCTGCACTGGATGTCAATGTAGCACCTACAGAAACAGTAGCCGATGCAGCTGTGCCTGAAGCATTCTGGTCCTCTTCACCTCCCAAGGCAAAGTAGGAGCCACTTTGCATTGGGAATTCCCAGCTTGCTGAAACTCTTGGCTCCTGAAATTAGGTGCTTCCCTAAATATCCTCCAGTTGTAGAATGTGCTTGTCATACATTTAAAATCCTGTGTAATTAAACAGAAAAGGGAGAAGTCTACATCGCCTTGAAGATCACTTACATATGTTTTATTTGCTAGAAAATAATTTAATTTCTGACAAATATGGGTTTGTACTATCTGAAAGGTATTTTCAAGCAACTGCTTTCTTTTCAAAACATAGAATTGAGGACTTGTAAAGACTTTTGTGACAATGTATCCTAGAAAGGGCCTTATACTCCTATTACTGGGAGCAGGAGGCATGCTTATGTTCTATGTCCTGTAGCATGAGCATTGCTCCCTGCCCACCATGTCAAACTATATCTTAAGGGAGAAAGGCCAACTTTTCATCCCTCTGCCACAGGTGGCAAAGATGACCTAGCAAAACCTTGAACTGAAACATCACCATTGAATGTTTATGGTATCCAAAATGGTACCAGTTGTGAACCAGAGCCAACTGAATTAACAGAACCGGAAGGAAAAGAAAAAAATATGGACACTAGGAGCTTCCTGGATACATGAAAACCAGCTTACCTAGCAACTAGTGTACATCTTGAGACAAGAAGTATGTTGTGGTAATATTCTGGACTCACTGTATTTAGAGTAGTCCCATTCCCAAAAGTGACACCCAAATGTATAGGGGTCTCAGAAGTACCCTTACTTAAATGAACTGACTGGTGACAACAAGTGAATGACAGTGTTTTGTGTCTTCCTCTCAACCCCTTTTTTTTTCTGCCTCAGCCATTCATAGATTTACTCACATTATAGCAAAAGAGCATGTGCATTATCGCCATTTTTACAATAATAACCTCAGTTAATCTCAATTCACCCACACTATGGTATAAGTGCTTCCAGTATGATTGTGGACAGTGCATTCTTACTATCAAGTTGGGAGCACTGCCATAGGCCACATAAATGTAACCAAGACTATTATATTATTGTAGTATTATACTGCTGTTTGGTGCTCTTTTTCTTTGACAACATAAAAAACATAAAATATTCTTATTATTTGATGTGAAGAGTACATTTTGATAAATATTTTTAATATGATCAATTGTACATAGGCATTGTGCAACTAGTTGTGTTCCTGTCTAGGAGTATACTCCTTTGAACCTCTGTGAGTGAATGCCTAGAGACCTGTACCTAATTTTTCATGTCCTCACGTATTTTAAAAGTCACTTTTGCATGTGATCAAAAAATTATCTCTCTCAGTTTGGCTTATCTAAATCATTTATCTAGTCCCATCTATTTCCCTGCAAATGCTATATTTTACTTCGTAATGGCAGTATAAAATTACAATGTGCATTTTTAGATCAACTCATCTATTGTAGCATGTCAGGGCTGTTTCCCTAACTTGGCTATTGTAAATAGTGCATCAGCAAACAAGGGATACAGTTGTCTTTGTGTATGATGGTGTGTGGTGTTCAAGACAGAAACCCAGGAGTGGAATGGCTGGGCTGTTTGAAAAGTGTCCTTTAGATTCTTCAGGAATCTCCATCCTGCTGTCCAGAGTGGTTGTACTAGTGTACATACCCACCAAATGTGCAATTGCCTTCTTCTTTCTTCTGCATCCCTGACAGTATTTGTTGTTTTGTTTGAATTCAGAAGGTTAGTCAAGGAAATTGAGGTGAGATGGAATCTCATAGATATCTTGATGTCCATTTCCTTTATGACCATGAATGGTGAGACTTTCCTCAAGTGTTTCTTTGCCTTAACTCTCCTTCTCAAAAGTCTGTCCTTGGCTTCTTTTAGTGATTAATTAGCTTTGGCATGTGTCACTTTCTTGAGCTCCTTCGTTGTTTTGGATATTAGAACTTCCTTAAATGTATTGGTGGATAAGATCTCCTTCCAGTCTGTTCTGTTGTTTGTTTTTCCAGTTTTGTGTCTATATCCTTTGGCATGCAGAAACTTTTTATTTTGGTGAAATCCCAAGTATCAAGTGTCTCTCCTATCTTCTGTGTCCCTGAGGTTTTGCAAAATAGGTCCTTTGAGTTCAAGTATTCCTTCTACTTCTTCTTGCAGTAATTGCAAAGTTTCAGGTCTGATGCTGAGGTCTTTGATTTACTTTAAGGTGATTTTACTGCATGGAGACAAAGGAGGGTCCACGACTAGTTTTCTGCATCTAGATACCTAGTTTTACCAAGACCAATTTTGGAAGAACTTGCCTTTTTTCCACTGGCTACCCATTCAAATATAACTTTTATTTCACTCCCAGATTGCTTGCTTGCTTACTTGGTTTTTTGTTTGTTGAGGGAATTGCAATGGAGTTGTTTCCTGATTTTCATCTCTGCTTGTATATGTTTGGTAAACAGACTACATATTTTTGTAAAGTAATTTTGTAACCAGCTACTTTGACAAAGTTTTCAGTCAACTCTAGGAGCTTGGAGATGCAGTTTTTTTCTTCCTTTATATATCACGCATCATGGTATCTGCAAACGGATGGTTTGATTTCTTCTTTCCTTAGCCATAATCAGAATTATGTTTTTTTCTTGTCTTATTGCTCTGGCTAGCAATTCCAGATCTACACCGAAAAGAAGTAGAGAGAATGGACAGCCTTGACTTGTTGCTTATTTTTTGAGCAATTGTTTTAATTCATCGTTATTCAGTATGATATTTGCTCTTGTTTTTTTTTTATCATATGTAGGCTTTATTATTTTTTATGTTCTTTCTATAAATGATGTTGAATTTTTTGAAGGGATTTCTCTGCATCTACTGAGATGATCTGCACGAGCTATTTTTGAAGCAAAATGTGGAGACTAGGACTTTAGTTTTACCTATAACTCTCCTCTATTGCATTATACAAAGATTGACACCTTGTGAGGAAACCTGACTGAACATGTCATAGTTTGTACTCCTCACAGTTATATGTTCATTATGACACCATTCATTAACCGAACAAATAAAAGGACGTTTTAAAGTTCTAATTTAAAGGGTAATTTTATTCTTCCCACTGTATTTCCCACTTTCACATATGCCTCATAAATACCAAAGGTTCTACTGGACCCTAAACTAAGATCACTGTTTCTGCAGTGTGTTCAGCAGCTACCATTTCTGAGGCCATAGCTTATCTTAAGTATTCTAAAGGCCTAGTCAGGTAGTATGTGATCTGTAAATGAAAAAATGACCATAAAAGTTTACCCAGAATATTTTTTAAACTTTTCTCAGTAATGGGGATTGAACTCTGGGCCTGGGACCTAGTGCTGTACCACATGATCCACAGAGCCACTTCTGCTTTTCTTGTGTTTAATCGGACTTAATGGTCACATGGGCTTTCCTGCCCAGGCTGGCTTTCAATTGTGGTCCTCAGATCTCACTGTCCTGAGTAGCAAAGATTGCAGTTGTTTGACACAGGTGAGTAGCCAAGAATTTTTTTAAAATTCTGATTACATACAGAAAAAACAATTCTAAGGATGCTACTTGGGTTAGATTTACCTTCAGAATGGCTTTCAGAATGCCAGTAGGCTTTCTTTGAGAGACAGAAACCTAAACTGGTCCTGGTATTGCAAAATCTTGTAACTCTTGAACTTTATAATACTTCCAAACATGACCAGAAGCTGGTGGAAGAACTTCTAAAGTGTTTTCTCTGATAGGCTCCATAGGTAGTGGGAAAGTTAATTACCATTTTTCCCCACAAGCAAATGAGCTTCAAAGCCTATGCATACTTCAGTTCTTAAGGAACTATAAAGGAAACTCTGTTATCTTAATCCTAAAACATGCTTCTCTGCAATAAAAGTCTGCATCTGGAGATTATTAATTAGAGAAATAATTTATCTTATTATTTCAATCTTCAAGTAAAGAATGCATGGTGCTTTTTACCAAATGGTTGTTTCAGGAAAGAGCCAGACATTGGTGGGTGATCCAATGTTGTTGGGGACTCAGTTTTGGCCTTAATGGAGGAAGGGCGACAAGAGCTCCAGAGACACTGTCCTTCCCCGCCCTGGGATAGTGTTAAAGCTAGCCACTCCCACCTTCCGGTCTCAACCTGAAGAGAAGACCCTGCCCCTGGGGGGAGGCAAACATGTGCGTGCTACCATGATAGGGGTTGTCTAGCCCACAAAGGAAGTTTCATGACATCACCTGATGGACACGGTCTTTAGGCTATGACTGGCCCTTTGGCCAGTCCCCCTCCTTTCCCGCCATTACCGCTATATAAACCCCCTCCCAATTAAATCCTGTGAGACCCATTCAAACATCCAGGCATCTCCCTGATGTCTTCTTCCACCACTGTTCCTGAAATGTGAGGGGACTGGGGGGAGGGGAGGCATCGGCAACCTTTCCTCAACTTAGCATAACCCATGAGGGTACACCTTTGCCTTCTGCTGGTGGAAGATAAAGCTGAGTGCTCTTTCATAGTTTCTAGGGTTCAGGCATTTCCCCAGGAGATAGGGGAAAAGGGATACGTCAGGTCCCAACATATGGCGTCCACATGGGGCAAGAACGCATGGCTGGGATTTTCGGGGTACAGCAACCCCACAGATTGCGCTAAGTGGGTGGGTTTTCAGAGGAGGGTCATGCCCATTCAGATGGGGCAGAAGCATGGAGAGAAGGCAGGCATGCCCAAGTCCCGGGACACAGCACCATTTAGAGTTATGCTTGCTGTTGGTTTGTCATAAACTGCCTTGATTAAATTCAGGAATATTCCCTGGAATCCCAGTTTTTCCAGGGCTTTTAGCATAAATGGGTGCTGGATTTTATCGAACACTTTTTCTGCATCTAGAGATAAAACCATGTGGTTCTTTAGCTTGCTCCGGTTGATGTGGTGGATTACATTAATTGACTTGTGTATATTAAACCAACTTTGCATCCCTGGGATGAATCCAGTTTGATTGTGGTGTATGAATTTTTTGATAACCTGTTGAAGTCGATTGGCCCGAATTTTGTTGAGAATTTTTGCATCTATGTTTATCAGGGAAATCGGTCTATAGTCCTCTTTCCGTGATGAGTCCCTGCCTGGTTTTGGGATGAAGGTTATACTGGCTTCATACAATGTGTCTGGTAGTGCACGTTCTCTTTCAATTTCATTGAAGAGTTTGAGAAATATTGGTGTGAGTTCTGTTTTGAAGGCCTTGTAGAATTCTGCAGTGAATCAGTCTGGACCTGAGCTTTTCTTGGATGGGAGATCATTTATTGCCATTTCTGTTTTTCTCACAGTATTATGTTCATTGACTGAATAAAGACTAGGTGGTATTTAAACCTCACATTACAAGAAAGGGAGAAGAAAAGAAAGGAAGGAAGAAAGAAGGAAAGAAAGAAAGAAAGAAAGAAAGACAGACAGAAAGAAAGGAAGGAAGGAAGGAAGAAAAAAAGGAAGAAAGAAAGGAGGAAAGAAGGAAAGAAAGAAAGAAAGACAGAAAGGAAGGAAGGAAGGAAGGAAGAAAGGAAGGAAGGAAGGAAGGAAGGGAGAAGAGAGAAATAGAGTGTTTGGACACCTGACTTCGGTTTTCTTGAGTGTGTCTGACTTAGTCGGAGCGCTTGGGAGGACATAATGTCAGTATTGGGGAGGGGGGAGTTTGTGAAGCATCATTTAGTAACAATGGTTATATCAAAAGGTGTTGTCATATGAAATCAATGACAATGATGAAATCAGTGACAATGAAGAAGTAGGATAACCCACAGCGAGTAATTTGGTTTACTTTTACATCCCATTGTGGGGGAATCCAAAACTTCCTACTTACTTACTTGCTCTTACTTACAGGGTAGGCCTATTTTGAGACACTCTAAGAGATGAGAGAGAAGAGACTGTGTTCTTTCACTCTATGTAGAGGTTGAATTGGTCCTTTGCCATGTGTCCTCTCCACTGAGGAACTACCTCACAGAGATTTCCAATGAAAATGAAAAGTTGCCTCCTGAAGATAAACCTCCAGACAAGGGGGTTCTCCCATCCTCCCCTAGCAAACAGCTGACTAGGAAAGTGCTCTTGCAGAGCTGAGAAATACCTCCAATTCTGATTTGCTTCATGTTTTAGAAATCTAGGTATTCTTCCCGCCTGTATATTACTCAATAAGTATTTCTTCCTATCATTTAATTGATCATCCACCTCACCCACCCCATTAGAAAGCATGCTTCTCAACACTAACTTCTGAACACACCTGTAATCTCAAAGGAAAACATCAAAAGAAATGCAATGTATTAAAACTTATAGCAGGTTGTCTTTTGTTGTGTATCTACTACTTTTGGTGGTCTTGGGGTTTGTGCTCGAGATTTGTGCTTGCTAAGAAGATACTATGAAAAATTGTTTTCATTGTTGCTATAAAGTTCATACATTGAGGGAGTACAGATACATAAATAAGTAAAGTATGTTTCTTTTGGGGCAATGTCATCCATGTTCTACTCCTTGCATCATTCCTCCAACCATCCTGCTTTTGGTGTAGTTTTTTGAGCTGAAATTACTGCTTAAATGCCTGGCCAGCCTAAACTACAATTTTCAAACTTACATCCTTACCTAGTTTGGTCTGTAGTACTTGAATTGATACTTTAACTTCCTGGTCTCTATCTTCTTAGTGCTGGATTTTGCTCAGAATCATGGACGTATTTCTGTGACATAAAAACATTAAAAGACACGTGGTTGCTGGGCTGGGGATATAGCCTAGTGGGATACACGAGGCCCTAGGTTCGATTCCCCAGCACCACATATACAGAAATCGGCCAGAAGCGGTGCTGTGGCTCAAGTGGCAGAGTGCTAGCCTTGAGCGGGAAGAAGCCAGGGACAGTACTCAGGCCCTGAGTCCAAGGCCCAGGACTGGCCAAAAAAAAAAAAAAAAAAAGAAAGAAAAAAAGACACGTGGTTGGGACATAGAATTCCTGTTAGAAAATTTTGGAGCAAGCTGAGTTTGAGCAAGATTTAAATTCAATTGCACAATCACTTCTTGTTAGATGGAAACTCATATGACCTAAGCGATGAATTCCTTCTCTCATACAATTCTTTGAATTCACCATGCACAGTGATTTTAGTGAAGACATTTTCTTGATTATTGATTTTATGGTAGTGGTAAATGAGTGGTTATTTTTATCCTGAAGACACTGTCTGTCATGAGCGTTAAGTCTAGAGATACTGTCCATCTAGTCTCTTTTTTGTTGTTGTTGTTGCAATGTCAAAACATGAACTCAGATCTTCAAGCTCCTGCTTCTCCACTTTTAGCCCAAACATGTGTCTCTGTTTGACCCAAGGAGTCAGTCCCAAATTTTTGCTAGTTAATTGGAGATTTAAATCACTGTTCTAAGATCTGCAGTATCATGTGCAACCAAGAGCAAAAGTGTAAGGTATCATCAGTTGGCTTTAAATGTTTCCATTGTGATAAAATTTTGATTTGTTTTAAAACATTGCACTTGTGCTGTGTTCTGGAATTTTTACTTTCCTTTTTTCCCCTTACATAATTTTGGTATCTGTTCTTGTTCTCTTACTTCTTTACACTTTTCCCAATATACCATCCTATATTTTCATCCTTGCTCTTTGTTCTTGGAAGATATTGCTTTCTGACTCTGCCTTATGATAAGGATTCTCTTTAAAATATTCATGAAATTCCTAAATATTTTCTTCTCTCATTATTTCCTGAAGTTATGCTTACTGTATAATATTTTTGTTCATTTTGCAACTGTCTTTGATAATTTCAATTTCTTTTCCTTTCTGTATGTCAGTGCATAGTTTCTGAAAACATGTTCTTGGTTGTTTCTCATGTCTGTGATGACATTTAAAAGAAACTAAATGTGGCATTTGGCTCCTGGTTTGATTAAGTATATAGAAAATTTGTAGATTAAAAAGTAATTTTTACCACTTACTAATTTTGCTCTAGTTTTCAGAACAGATAATTGTCTCTGTAAACTAATATTTTAATCTTTCCTCCAACTTATAATTGAACCAGTTCTTACTTTGTGTTACACATTATACAGTATTGTAAGACAGATCTGAGTAAACACAAGTACTCTGGGTGTTTTTATCTAGAGTGAAAGAAAATGAATACCCTCCACTTGAAGAAAGATACTTGATGATTTAAGATATTGACTTAATAGCATATTATATCTGTGATAAGATGTAAAGCATAGACATAAAACTTAAGGCAAATTAGATGGTACTATTGATTTAAAAATGCTGATCCTTAGCATTTGGATGGAAAAGTAATTAGAGTAGAGCCAACAGGCAAACCCTTTACTGACAGTCATAATAGAAGGAGAAGACCAGATCTTTCAAGAAATAAAGTGAAGAAAAGCAGTCAGAGCTATGAAAGAGGAGCAAATGGTGGAGCAAGAGGCCACTTTCTTGTGAAAGGCACTTGGGTAATGTTTTAAAATATCAATATGAAAACATAGGATTGAAAGCCAGTAAGTTTGTGTAGCAAGAGATATTTTTAAGTATTGTTCAGAATGGCCTTTTTCCTCCCATGAGTACTTAAGGTTGAAGGATTAGGTTTTTAAAGTGAAAAGCTTGTTGAATGAGTAAAGGCACTCAATATTTTACTAAAATTGTATGGTGCCACGCTATTTGTACTATTTTCCCTCAAGATATTTATGAATTTAAAAATAGTTTGTGACAACAGTCATTCTTGCAATATTATCATACTGCTTAGACCAAAGAATGTCTTAGAATTCTTAGCAGGGGAGGGGACTTCCGGGAAGATGGTGGAGGAGCAGCAGAGCCCTAGCTGAGCTCCCTCCGACATCGCAGTTTTCTCACCCCATAGAAACTTTTTCTCCTAGAAAGACAGCCAGAATAAATTCTAACAGTACAGGGATTATTGCCAGGAAGGAAAAATTGACTTTGCTCATCTGAAAACGCAGATTTGAGCTCTGGGCGGTGTCCCGCCGCCATGCCACTGCCGGCGCTGGCACAGCATCCGGCACAGTGACCCACACTCCACGCAGCTAAAGCACACAGCGTAGACCAGGGAGAAATCCTCCAGATGGCGGCTGAGCATGGACGACCTGAAATTGCAGAGAAAGCATGAGTACCCTACGAAATATATTCTCACTCGTACCTACAGAGCAGCTTCTGGAAGGTAGCCCTTCCCCCACCGCCAGAGCAAAGTAACATCTTTGCCATTGGCATAGGGTCAGACGAGATTGGAACTAAAGCAGGCCTGGGGAAAGCGAGGAAAAAGGAGCCATCTTTGAAAAGGGCAAGAGGGCCCAACCAGTGAGAGCCAGCTCCGCCCAGAAGAATGCCTCCTGCCCAGGCGGGAGGCGCGTCCTGATCCATGGCTTAGGCAGAGGTGCCCTGCCCTGCCTGCCAGAATTTCTAAATTTAAAGCGAAAGCAGCGAGCAGCTATTGGTGGCATGGAAACACCAGACAGGGGAACAAACAGTTCCTGAGACAGTTAAATGGTCCCATCACAGAGGAAGCCCAATTCCCAGCCCAAAACAGAGCTGCATTCCATAGCCACCTCTGCCAAGGAGGCCGCCCCACCCAGGAGGGAGGAACCTCCCAGAGGCAGCAACTCTCAGCTGGGTAAACCAGGCCAGAGGCGCCCCGCCCTGCTGAGTCCACAGCCTATTCAAAGCCAGGCATGAAAGGCCGAGGAGCCACGGTTCCTGAGACTGCTCATGTCCCCATCTACAGAGGATGCCCAAGGCCTACCTGCAAGCTGTGCGAACCACAGAGACCCAGGATTGAACCAACAGGGCAGAAAGGTCAGTACAGATCCACCCCCTGCAAACTGAAAGCAAGTCAAACCAGCCAATACAGGAAAATAGACTGCAGACCATCGCAAGGAAACCAGAGACTGGGGAAAGACCACCCAAACAAGGAGGACTCCAATTTTTTTTCACTTCTGAAACGTCGTCGGTTTTTGTTTGTTTGTTTGTTTTAGTTTTGTTTTCCATTTTTACCTGTTTGTTTTATCAAGTTTTCTTCTTTTCTGTTTGTTTGGCTGGAGTTGCAATCCAAGTATCAGAAAAAATGGACTTCAAATTCAAAAAGGTAAGAAGAGACAAAGAAGGCTACTACATACTAGTAAAGGGATCTCTCCTACAGGAAGATATAACCATTCTAAATATCTACACACCAAATTCAGGAGCACCCAACTTCATCAAACAAACACTACTGTCTCTAAAAACACTGATAGACCCAAACACATTGATTGTTGGGGACTTCAACACTCCACTATCACCTCTGGACAGATCAACACACCAAAAACTGAACAAAGAAACCACAGAACTAAATAAATGCATAGACCAACTAGAGTTAACCGACATCTACAGAATATTCCATCCAGCAACAACGGAATACACATTCTTCTCTGCAGCACATGGAACATTCTCCAAAATAGATCACATCTTAGGGCACAAAGAAAATCTGTACAAATTCAGAAGTATCATCTCAGACCACAATGGAATAAAATTAGAGCTCAACTCAAACAGCCACCACAGAAAATCCTACAATTCATAGAGACTGAACAACACACTGCTGAACCTTCAGTGGGTCATTGAAGAAATTAAAATGGAAATTCAAATGTTTATGGAATTCAACCAAAATGAGGATACAAAGTACCAGCTCCTTTGGGACACAGCAAAGGCAGTACTCAGAGGAAAATTTATATCTCTGAGTGTATACACCTACAAACTGGAGAAACAGGAACTCAATAATTTAAGGAAGCACCTTAATTTCCTTGAAAGACAACAAGCCAAACCCCAGTCAAAAGACAGAAGCAAATAATTAAAATCAAATCAGAATTAAATCAATTAGAGATGAAAAAAACCAACAAAAGAATCAACAAAACAAAGAGTTGGTTCTTTGAAAAAACCAACAAGCTAGACAGACCCCTGCCAAACCTAGCTAAAAAATGAAGTCAGCACACTCAAATAAACAAGATAAGAGATGAAACAGGTAACATCACCACAGAAATAACTGAAATTCAGAAAATAATAAGGGACTATTTTGCCAATCTTTATGCCAACAAATTCAAGAACTTGGAAGAAATGGATGATTTCCTTGAAAAAATTCATATCCCGAAACTTAACCATGAAGATTTAAACCTTCTAAACAGACCCAGATCCAGTATTGAAATAGAAACGGCAATAAATTATCTCCCATCCAAGAAAAGCCCAGGTCCAGACGGATTCACTGCAGAATTCTACAAGGCCTTCAAAACAGAACTCACACCAATATTTCTCAAACTCTTCAATGAAATGGAAAGAGAACATTCACTACCAGACACATTCTATGAAGCCAGTATAACCCTCATCCCAAAACCTAGGAGAGACTCATCACGGAAGAGGACTATAGACCAAATTCCCTGATGAACATAGACGCATAAATTCTCAACAAAATTCTGGCCAATTGACTTCAACGGGTCATCAAAAAAATCATACACCGCGATCAAACTGGATGCAAAGTTGGTTTAATATACGCAAGTCAATTCCTGAATATAATCAAGGCAGATTATGACAAACCAAAGCAAGCATAACTCTAAATGGTGAAAAACTAAAGCCATTCCCTTTAAAATCAGGAAAAAAGCAGGAATGTCCACTCTCTCCCCTGCTCTTCAACATAGTACTAGAATTCCTAGCCAGAGCAATTAGGCAAGAAGAAAATATAAAGGGGATCCAAGTAGGTAAAGATGAAGTAAAACTCTCTCTCTTCGCAGATGCCATGATCCTATACCTAAAGAATCCCATAGACTCTACCCCCAAGCTACTAGAGCTGATCCAAAATTTTGGCAAAGTTGCAGGATATAAAATAAAACTTCAAAAATCAATGGCCTTTCTCTATGCTAACGACCTGAAGACAAAGGCTGATATCAGGAAAGCAACTCCTTTTGCTATAGCCTCCAAAAACATAAAATACCTAGGAATAACCTTAACCAAAGAAGTGAAAGACCTCTTTGATGAGAACTTTAAAACCTTGAAAAACGAAATTAAGTCAGAACTAAGGAAATGGAAAAACCTCCCATGCTCCTGGATTGGGAGGATTAATATAATCAAAATGGAAATATTGCCAAAGGCTATCTACAAATTCAATGCAATACCCATTAATATCCCAACAGCATTTTTTAATGAAATAGAGGAAGCAATCCAGAAATTCATATGGAATAATAAAAGACCTAGAATAGCAAATACAACTTAAGCAGAAAGAACAGTGATGGAGGAATGACAATACCCAACATCAAGCTGTATTATAAAACTATAGTAATAAAAACAGCTTGGTATTGGCACCGGAACAAGTCTGAAGACCAATGGAACAGAATTGAAGACCCGGGAATCAACCCACAGAACTATGCCTACTTAATCTTTGATAAAGGGGCTAAAACAATAGTTTGGAAGAAAGATAGCCTCTTTAACAAATGGTGCTGGCAAAACTGGCTCAACACATGGAACAAACTAAAAGTAGAACATTATAAATCACCCTGCACCAAAATCAATTCCAAATGGATTAACGACCTCGAAATTAAAACAGACACCCTGAAAACACTAAAGGAAGAAGTAGGAGAAACACTTGGGCTCCTTGGTGCAGGACAGAACTTCCTTAACAAAGACCCAGAAAGGCGACAAATCAAAGAACGGTTGGACAAATGGGACTGCATCAAACTGCAGAGCTTCTGAATGGCAAAGGACATAGCTTGCAAGATAAACAGAAAGCCCACAGACTGGGAGAAGATCTTTACCGGCCATTCAACGGACAAAGGCCTCATATCTAAAATATATGCAGAAATAAAGAAATTATCTTCCTCCAATACAAAACCGCAAAGAACCAATATCCCCCTCATCAAGTAGGCTAAAGCCTTACAAAGAGACTTCTCTGATGAGGAAATGAGAATGGCCAAGGGACATATGAATACGTGCTCTACATCACTGGCCATAAAGGAAATGCAAATCAAAACAACATTGAGATTCCATCTCACCCCAGTAAGAATGTCATATATCAAGAAAACTCACAATAACAATTGTTGGAGGGGATGTGGCAAAAAGGGAACCCTACTTCATTGTTGGTGGGAATGTAAAGTGGTTCAGCCACTCTGGCAAGCAGTATGGAGATTCCTCAGAAGGCTAAATATAGAACTCCCCTATGACCCAGCAGCCCCACTTTTGAGTATCTATCCAAAAGACCACAAACAACATCACAATAAAGCCACCAGCACAACAATGTTCATCGCAGCGCAGTTTGGCATAGCTAGAATCTGGAACCAACCCAGATGCCCCTCAGTAGACGAATGGATCAGGAAAATGTGGTAGATATACACAATGGAATTTTATGCCTCTATCAGAAAGAATGGCACCTCCCCATTTGTAAGGAAATGGAAGGACTTGCACATGGACATGTCCAAGGACATGGACATGGAAGGACATGGACTCTATGGTCTCCCTTATTGGGAATAATTAGTACAGGTTTAGGTAAGTCATAGCAGAGCATCACAAGAGCCCAATAGCTATACCTATATGAACACATAAGATGATGCTTAGTGAAATGAACTTCATGTTATGGAAACGATTGTTATATCACAGTTGTAACTACTTTTAACGTCCCATGTGTATCTGCAGCTTCTATTATTGATGATGTTCTTGTATCACCTTCCTGTGGTTGTACCTACACTATCTCTGTAATCTTATCTGAGTATATTGGAAACCGTGTATACTGGTATTAGAACTAGGAAATTGAAAGGGAATACCAAAATTGAGAGATCAGGGTAAAAAAAGACAAACAACTACAAAAGCAATACTTGCAAAACTGTTTGATGTAAGTGAACTGAATACCACATGGGGGGAAAGTGAAAGAGGGAGAGGGAGGGGGGTATGAGGGACAAGGTAACAAACAGTACAAGAAATGTATCCAATGCCTAACGTATGAAACTGTAACCTCTCTGTACGTAAGTTTGATAATAAAAAATTGAAAAAAAAAAAAAGAAGTCTTAGCAGGAAGGTTAAGTTTTTCTCATCAGGGAATTTAATATTCTATTAATTTAAAACATATTCAAAGGGATAAAATTTTGCTTCTGTACTCTCCAGTCATATCCACGTGTCTTCAAATGTTTCTTTTTCTTTTTCTTTTTTCTTTTTTCTTTTTTTTTTTTTGGCCAGTCCTGGACCTTGGACTCAGGGCCTGAGCACCTTCCCTGGCTTCTTCCCCTCAATGCTAGCACTCTGCCACCTGAGCCACAGCGCCCCTTCTGGCCGTTTTCCATATATGTCATGCTGGGGAATTGAACTGAGAGCTTCATGTGTAGGAGGCAAGCACTCTTGCCACTAGGCCATATTCCCAGCCCCTTCAAATGTTTCTTAAGGCTTTTACACATCCTTTTGTTTCCCAAGATTTGCATTTGGAATTATTCTGTATGCTATATTTATTACTTGAATTTGGCATAATGCAAGGTAATTCTCGATGCTGGAGGTGTCATGGTTGATTTTGTAGTGCACAGCAAATGAGACCATGCATCAGATACTAAGTTCTAGTTCTGGTCTTGAAACAAAAAACATGTAAGTAAAAAAAAGCTATGTCAAAATGTTATGAGTTTGACGATGCTTTATTCCTCAAGACTACATAGTAATTTTATAGAATAGTGGTTAAAGTAGTTCTTACTTAACTGCGATTTTGCGTTCAATATAGATGATGGGAGATACAGTCAGAATTTCATCTTGAGTCTTCTAGACAACACCCAACGTTTACCAGAAGTCCATTTTCTAGAAGTGCTGGTCCTCCTCCTAAAAGATCTAACCATTCTTCTCCAGGACAAATCAGTTGTAGACTGTGAGCACAAGGTATAAAGAGCCTAGAAAAAGAGAATTTTTATGCAGTGAAATTTGTTTTTTATGAATGAAGTAAAGCTATCTTGAAGTAGCTGGTTTAAGCATAAGAAACAAAACTGCTGGTGCATTGGTGTGGGTATCTTAATAGATGTATTTTGCTTTCCTCTCAGGTATGTCAGTAGACATAAATAATTAATGGTTACAGGTTTAAAATACTGTAAAATAAGTACTTCCAATGATTGGTGTAATATTCAGTTACCATCATGAGATGTGTATATCTTTCTGTTCTTTATAAATTACTAAGAGCATTCTCTGATAATTAATTTTTTTCCCTAGGTCATGTGATATTTCTGTAGGACAATTTTCTCCTTTTGTGCCCTTGCTTTCTAGTCTTTAGTTCTGTGCCAAAGGGGAATAATGACAGTGCTTTCTTAAAACTGCTCTGAAAAGAAAAAAATATATATGGTAGGTAATCTTAACCTCCATGAAATCTTCCTTTTAAAGCCTGCTATCCTTCTATATTCTGATTTTGATGACATAAAAATAGTAAGAATATGAGAGTATTGCAGGTCCATTTTGTATTACCAAAATTGTCTCAATGAAAGGAATAGTTAGAATAAATCTTGCAGGAGAACCATAATGTGAAACATTTGTCATTACCAGAAAAGAGATCAGTGTAGGCTTAGATGATATTTCCAGTAAAATCAGAGACCATAAAAGGAAAGCTAGAAGTGGTAATACATTTTTCGTTGCATGTGAATTTCAAACTGCAAATTACTGGGTAATGTGAAGCCTATAAATTGTACATCACAGTGATCATATATTTAAAGTCTCACAACATAGCTAGACATACTTTGAAAAGATTTGAGGACAGAATTCAAAGAAAGCCTAAAAGGAATACAGTAGCAAAACTGAACATGATGAGTTCTAAGCATCCAAATTGAACCAAATAATTAAAATAATTTTATGCATAAATAGTTACTAGTAAGCTGTTAAAAGGATAGCTAGTAATTTGGAAGAGATAAATTTAACATACAGAATTTTAGTTCTGCTATTGTTTGACTTGAAAAGATAGGAAAGTACTTTAATATCAATTTTACATTTTATACAAAATAGGTAAACAACCAGCACATTTCCATAACATGATGAAACATTGATCTTAATAGTTTACCTCTAGGAATCAAGAACAGAAGTTAGCAAATTAAGACTTTTATTCATACATGATTGTGGGAAACTTACACTTCATAGGATATATTACAAACATAGATTTTTTATATACTGATATTAGAAGACAGATGGCACAAAGCTGTGCTTATACATCATCAGTGAACTTTCAAATGACATTGAAAACATCACCTAGGAAAGTATGTTATCATAAAATATGAATATGTTACTCTACATGTATAATATGGAGTCAAACAATGACACTGTACGTATTGCAGTATTTTGCATCTAAAATTTAATAAAACTTCATTTTTGAGAAAATAGTAAATGCTAAGAAATATATTTAAATTTCAAGTTCATAGCCTTAAGTCGCTAAACAGTTTAATTGTTCTGCATTGTATTATTGCCTTTTTATGTTATACTTTCTGTTATATAATACATATAAGAAACAAAAATGGGGGGCTGTGAATGTGGTTTCGTGGAAGAGTGCTTGCCTAGCATGCATATAGCCCTGGGTTCAGTTCCCCAGCACCACATAAACAGAAAATGATGGAAGTGGCGCGGAGTTCGGATCGCTGTGCTGGGCGCTGTGCAGGCTGGCACTGTCGCGGTGGCGGGACAAATCTGTGTTTTCAGATGAGCAAAGTCGAGTTTTCCTTCCTGGCCAGCATCCCTGTGCTGTTAGAACTTACTCTGGCTGTCTTTCTAGGAGTAAAAGTTTCTATGGGGTGAGAAAATTGTGATGTTGGAGGGAGCTCAGCTAGGGCTCTGCTGTTCCTCCCCCCATCTTCCCGGAAGTTCCGACAATTTTCATCTTCATTCCCAAACATCATGAGATTTATTTTGTTTTTCAGCATGTGTTAATTAAACCAAAGCATATTTTACTATGGTGTTTTCCACATGTGCATTAAATATTGCCTTGCATAACCTTCCATATTAATCTCTCTTCTCCCACCTCCCCATCCCCTGCAGATCAAAAGCTTTCTTTGAGGTTCCTATGCCATCATCACACTAGGAAGTTATTCACTTTTTCACTCTTTACTTTTCCTTAACCTTTTACACACTGTTCTTTCTGCTTAGTTTTTTTTCTATTCAGAGTCTCTTTTCATTCAATATGAATTTTGTGATTTCTCCCTCTATTTCATTAAAGAATTGTATTGGGATATTGCTGGGTATTGCATTGAGTTTGTAGATATTGCCATTTTCAAAATGTTAATCCTCCAGTCCAGGAGCATGGAAGTTTTATTCCCTTTCCTTAGTTCTGCTTTAATTTCCTTTTGCAAGATTTTAATGTTCTCATCATGGAGGTTTTTCACTTCTTTGGTTAAAGTTATTCCTTAAGTGTGTTGTATTTTTGAGGCTTTTGCAAATGGAGCTGTTTTCTGATTTCAGCCTCAGTCTTCATATTGTTGATATAAAAGAAAGCCATTGATTTTTGAGGATTTATTTTCTATCCTGCTACTTCAAAGTTTTGGATTAGCTATGTAACTTGCCAGTAGAATCATTGGGGTTTTTAAAATACAGAGTCATGTCATCTGCAAAGAGAGCTAGAGAGTTTAATTTCATCTTTCCCTAAATGGATCCCATTTATATTTGTCTTTTGCTCTGTTGCTCTGGCGAGGAATTCTAGTACTTTGATGAATAGAGGTGGAGAAAGCAGCCATCCTTGATTCTTAATGGTTTAAAGAAAATGGCTTCAACTTTTCACCATTGAGTATAATGCTAGCTGTCACATACAACTTTTATTATATTCATGAATATTCCCTGGAATCCTAGTTTCTCTAAAGCTGAATTTTTAACAAATGCTTTTCTCATGTCTGAAGATATAATCACATGGTTGTGCTCCTTGCTCCTCTTGATGTGGTCAATTATATTAATTGACTTAAATCATCTTTGCTTCCCTAGAATGAATCCAGATTATCATAGTGTATAATTTTTTTTGATGACTTGTTAAAGTAGATTGGCCAGAATTTTGCTCAGAAGTTTTGCATCAATGGTGATCCAAGAAATGAGTCTTGGACTGGGGATATGGCCTAGTGGCAAGAGTGCCTGCCTCGGATACACGAGGCCCTAGGTTCGATTCCCCAGCACCACATATACAGAAAAACGGCCAGAAGCGGCGCTGTGGCTCAAGTGGCAGAGTGCTAGCCTTGAGCGGGAAGAAGCCAGGGACAGTGCTCAGGCCCTGAGTCCAAGGCCCAGGACTGGCAAAAAAAAAAAAAAAAAAAAGAAAGAAAAGAAATGAGTCTTAAGTTCTCTTTTTTTTTTAATGAGTACCTGTCTGGTTTGGGGATAAGGGTTAAACTGGCCTCATGGAAAGTGCTTTGTGTTCAACTTTTGCTTCCAATTTTGTTCAAGTGTTAGAGGAGTATTGATGTGAGTTCTATTTTTAAAGCCTTACAGAATTCCACTGTAAATCCATCTGGACCTGAACTCTTCTTGGATGGGAGATCTATTATTACAATTTTTATTGCTTTATATGGGTCTGTTTAGTGGGTTTATATCTTCTTGGCTAAGGCAGTCTTCCATTCCTTCCAGATTCTCAAATTTATTAGCATATGTTTGTGAAATATTCATTTATCATATTCTAATTCTTAGTTGTTTCTGTGGTGGTGTTTCCAGTTTCATCTCTGATTTTGTTTATTTGGGTGCGCTCTCTTTGCTTTGTGGTAAGATTTTCTAAGGGTCTTTAGATTTTGTGAATTGTTTTGAAGAACCAACTCTTTGTTTTCTTGAATCATTCTGTTGTTTATTTGTATTCTAATTAATTTAATTCAGATTTAATTTTAATTATGAACTTCATCTTTTGGCTTTGGATTTGGCTTGCTTTTATTGTTCAAGGAGCTTAAGGTGCTTCATTAAATTGCTGGATTTAGCTTTTTCAAGTTTGTTTGATGAGTACCTTTGCTGTGTCCCAGAGGAGCTGGTATTATGTATGCTCATTTTGGTTAAATGCCAGAAACATTCAATTTCTGTTCTGATTTGTTCCATGACCCACTGACAGTTCAGCAATGTGTTGTGCAATCTCTATGTGTCGGGGTTTTTTCTTTGGTAGCTTTTTTGTTTTGAATTCTAATTTTCTTTCATGGTGGTCTGAAAGAATGCAGGGAATTATTTCAGTATTTCTGAATTTGTACCGATTTGTATTGTGTCCTAAAATGTGATCTATTTTGGAGAATGTTCCATGTGCTGCTGAGAAGAATATATATCCTGGTGAGGCTGGGTGGAATATTTTTTCGATGGTTAAATGTAACTGATGTATCCAGTTGTCCAGTTCTGATGTTTCTTTGCTGAGTTTATGGCATGCTGATCTGTCGAGAGTTGACAGTGTTGTGTTAAATTCTGCAACAATCAATGTGTTTGGATCTGTGTGTTTTTACCGTCAGTAGTGTTTGATGAAGTTGGGTGCCCTGACATTTGGTGCATAGATGTTTAGGATGGTTATATCCTCCTGTAGGAGAGATCCCTTTATTAGTATGGACTACTTGTCTTTGTCTCTTCTGAGTGTTTGTAATTTGAAGTCAAATTTACATGATACTAGGACTGCAACTCTGGCCTGCTTATGGGGGCTGTTTGCTTGCTAGATTGTATTCCAAATTTTCACTTTCAGAATGTTTGTTTTTATAGCCAAGAAGTCTCTTGAAGGCAGGAGAAAGATGGATATTGATTTTTCATCCAATTTGTCAGCCTATGTCAATTAATTGGAGAGTTAAGACCATTAATATTGAGAATTGTTTGTTGTGCCAGATGAGGGTTCCCAGTGGTAAACATGCTTACCAAATCTGCCTTGGGTTTGTACCATTGAGTAGGGGTACAAGCCAATTTGAGGGTCACAAAAGCAGGTCCCCACCAGAGGAACCTCTGTGCACCTTGGTGAATGAGACCCACTGCTGCCTCTGCTGCTCCCACTGTGTTTGGATCCCCCTCCCCCACCCTGGCTCAGAAGCAAGCCACAGCTGTGGCTGGCGCAGGGAGAAGGAGCAAGCCCAGGCTTCATTGTCCACCTCCATCTGCTCCTTACAAGTGACTAAAATACTCCTCTGGTTTTGTGCCTGTAAAATGAGCATCACGTGAGTGGACTTTTCTATCTTTATAATAACCACAACGGGACTCATCCCCAGTTTTGTCCTTTTGGGAACTTTTTCCAGAAATAATGATAAAAAGTTTTTAGAAAGTAATTGCCATTGATCAATCACTGCTATCGCCCATGCTCCCCAGGGACTGCCTGCAAATTACCCATTTAATCCTTATTAGACCCAGCACGCAGAGGGCTACTGCTATCCCAGAAGACGGAGGAGGAAACAAGATCTGCTGTGAGTTTAAACTGGTTTGCTCAAAGTACCTCTGCAAATGGAAGACTCAGGGTGCTGATAACCCTTGTGTGGACATCTGATGATTTTTTTCTTTCTTTTTCCTGAGTGCTGGGGTTGGAAGCCAGAGCCTTATGCATAATAGATGTATATGCTGCATACTCTGCAAGTACCACTTGCCTTGCAAACCTATATTCTTTATTTCTTTGGTAGTGCCGGGGTTTGAACTCAGGGCCTCCTATTTGCTAGGGAAATGTTCTACCCCTGAGCCATGACTCCAGCTCCATGTCTCATTGATTATTTTTGAGATCATGGTTTCCTTCCTGCTCAGGTATGTGTCTATGCTCAGTTTCCCTATTCCAGTCTTCCTGTCTTTGTGTGGATTGCAGTCACAGATCAACATGTCTGATTTTCCCCGGTTGAGATGGGGTCCTGTGGGCTTCTCTGCTGGGCAGGATGAGAACTACTGTCTTCTCAGCCAGCCTCACACAAAGACTGGGAACACACACACACACACACACACACACACACACACACACACACACACACCAGTGATGGGTCGAGGAGGAGGAGGAAGATGTCTTGTAAATTTTTCTGTTGAGGCTGCTCCCATATCATGATCCTCCATTCTGTCTCCCAGGCAGCAATGGCATTCCAGTTTATATTCTTCACTACAGCTGGCTCTCAGAGAGACAAGAGGAGGACAGAGAGGAGCACATGGTATGTTATTCTACTGTGTGTGTCTGTGTGTGTGTGTGTGTGTGCATGTGTGCCCACACTTGCCAATACTGGGGCTCTTGCTTGGCTTGCACCTCAGTTGGCACTCTGCCTCTTGAGACATGCTTCTACCCTGGTGGTTTTGGGTTTTTTTTTAAATGGCTATCTTGAGGATGGAGTTTTGCAGGACATTTCAGCCCAAACTGGCTTTGAACTCTAATCCTCTAGATCTCAGTCTCCTTGGTTTCTAGGATTACAAGGATGAGCCGGTGATCTGGCCTCCTAAGTCACCCATCCTCGATGGCTAAGAGAACCATGGTGAGAGCCCAGGGCACAGGGCCTACACCTGCCAGCAGGTCAGGTGGGAATGTGGCCACAGCTGTGTCCTCAGTGCCGTGACGTGGGCCTGTGAGGGCTTTAGGGGGATGTTTGGCCTTGGTTGCTTTCAGCTGCCCACCCCCTTTCCCCTCTCCTCCTGTTCCTGGGTTTCATGGGTGGGGAGGGGGAAGGCTGTGGCTCCCCAGGGAGCAAATGATTGGCAGCGTGGTGGATTTTTTTTTTTTTTTTGGCCAGCTTGTTTAAAATTGCAACTCTCTGAGGGGATTAGCACTGTGGAATTGCTGTGTGGCCCAAACCCGTGTGTCACCTTGCAAATATTTCACATTTCATGTTAAATCACATCCTAAAACAATTGTGAAGAATTGAGATGAAGTGAGAAATGTATGTTAGTGACAGATCTGGGTTTAGATCAGCATGAAATCCAACCTTCCTGTTGGTCTGGGATCTGGATGCTCATTCTCTGTACCCACAGAGGCACAGCGGTGGGGGGGGGGGACAAGGTGAGGCAGGGAGGGTCTGAGAAGGGCCCACAAAGGCACAGCAGGGCAGGGGGTGGCTCAGGACCCAGTAAGGTGGCAGCTAAGGCTGACCTTGCAAGAGGATCTGCTTCATTCTTCTCTCCAACATTGCTGAAGTGTGGGCTGATTTCATTAATACACTGTTCAGTTTCAAACATTCAGAAAAAAAATTGCATATAACTTTGAGCAAACACCATTAGAAGAAATTCTTTCTGCAACAAAAATTTTACCCCCAAAATTAATTTTTCTTCCTTGTCTCGTGACAGTCTTTCATGAAGACTGTACTTGAACTCAGGGCCTGGGTGCTCTCACTTTCTTTTTCTTGCACAAGGCTAGTGCTCTACCACTTGAGCCACAGCTCCATTTCTGATCTTTATTTTCCTCATTAACTTAGAGACAAAAGTCTCATGGACTTTCCTGCCCATGATGGCTCTGAACCTCAATGATACTCAAATTTCAGCCTCCCAAGTAGCTGGGATTATAGTTATGAACTACCAGTACCCAGTGAATGGAGAAATATTTGGCGATGGCGATAAATGCAGGTTTAAAATGTGTCTAGTGTGAGATACCTTTGAACCATTCGGGCTGTTCCAAACATAGTGGGTACAGTATTACTACATTTGTTATAAGAACATTTCCCCCAATTTCCTTTGGACTAGAACCCCAAAGCTATCCCAAGAGTAACATTTCCTGCATGCTTGTGTCATTTCTATCTCTACAGAGGTCAGGATGTTAAAGCAAGATCCTATACATAGGTAGTACATTTCTTATGCTAGGGTCTCAGGTTTTATAGGAGTAAAAACACTTTTTTCTCCCCCCTGTTTCTTGTTTATTGGTAGAAAAGTCCCTGCTTCTCTCTGAGCTGGAGACCAGGCCTCCTTTTCCTCAGTAACACATTGGGGTGGTAGCCAAGGGCATAAGCATGTGAAAGCTGTCACCTCTCTCTCTTCCCACCTTGGAGCCTGCAGCCTCCTGGGCCAAGGCCTGGTGCAAACACCTCTAGCACTTTCCTATCAGAAACCTGGTGGTTACAGTCAAGAGTGGTGAAAAGATGGATTAGTAAAGGACTGTGGGTCACCAAGAGGGAATCTCACCCTTTCTGAGCAAGCCAACCTTCCTGGAGCATTACTTCAGCTTCTGTCAATGAGTAGCACTGCAGAACGTGCAGTATTTAGAATGCGAAGCAGGAGGGACCCAGGTTTCCCATTTTGTTTTTCTCAGGATTCCTAGAGAAAATATGATCTCATAGAACATGCCCTGAGATTTACAAACATATTATGCATGGCTGGAATCTTGACAATACCCTTCTGCCCCAGGTAACACAGGGCGGAAGTTACTGGAATGAGAATACAAGTCTCCATGGAGAGCCAGCTGCCTCTGTCACCTTGGACAAGGCTTGGGAAAGCTTGGGTAGGTGGAGTGTGTTCTCAAGAATCCAGGGCCTGCTCCTGCCCGATGCTTACCCAGGGCCAGAATGCAGCAGAACTTTTGCTTTTGGTCAAACTTTCATGTTCCTGGAGGGAGATGGAGGGTTCACAGTCACCCCAGTACCACTGAGAAAATACGTATTCGCTGTGCGTCTCAGCCGGTGGGATCTCTCCATTTTGAGGCTTCTCAAAGCCCCTGTCTTGGCCAAAGGGATGTATCCAGAGATGGTGTGTGGAGTTGGCGGGCCTGGCCTTGGTTTGGGAAGGGTAACTTTCCCACCAGGGCAGAGGAGGGCTTTCCATGCCTGAATGGAGCTGAGCCACTACACGGTGGGCCCTGAGGTCATAGAATCGGAGTTGCAGAGCTGGCACGGCCGATGGGCTGGCTAGTCGACACAGCTGAGCCTGAGCTGGTCCTGAAGTCTTTCAACCCTAACGAACCTACTGGGTTCGTGCACGACCGAAGTTCCGGAACATGTCAGTGCAGAGGAATGGTAATCATCGCAGTCTGAATGGTTTGCATTGTGAGATGCAGGGTGGTGTGTCACATCTGTCCCCATGTAAGGAATCCGAGCTGCTCGCTAGGAATGGGGGACTTGGTTCTGTGACCTGTCACTTCAGGAAGCCTCACCTGCGCACGGACATCACACCTCTGTGCTCCGAGGTGCCCCTGGGTGTCCCTGGCACAGATCTTCCAACCACAGCCACATTTAAAGACTGGAGGCCCTGGGAAGGTCTTTATTCTCCCTGTAAGCATGGTGACTTGCTCCCAGTGTGGTTCATCTCTACAAGCATGAGGGAGGGTGGCACACCTGTGCTTGCTGAGCGCCAATGTGCAGCACAGCCCTGGGAAAGAAAGGCCTGGAGCCCAACAGGCTGGGAGGCCAGACCTGAGAGGGAATACAGGCATAGCCCTAAAGTCAGCCTTTACACTGTCCACACAAGCCCAAGGCTCAGGTATTCCAGCTGAGGATGAGGGCAGCCGGGCCTCACCTTGCTGAGCACCTTCAGGTATTACCCCCGAAGCAGTGTGGTTCTGACACCCCCAAGGCTACACCTTGCAAATGGTAAGCCAGACACAGGTGCCAAACATGGCCACACAGGCACTGTATGAGTCTGTGGTCTGAGGCTCCTGAATAGGCAAATGGGGACAGATGAGACAGATGACAAGGCGCTGAGGTGGCAGGCCTGGGAGGATGGTGTTTTGACAAGTGTGGAGAAAGTTGTGGAGATCAATCATGGTGGTGATCATTGTGTATGAGGTGAAGTCGTGAATGTTCTTATGCTACAAAGGTGTCCCCCTCAAAAGCTAAACTACTGAAGTGTTATATGATGCACATTTTCTGCTGCCTGAAAACAAGACATGGAGGTTTAACCAGGAGTGGTATGGCCCCCACTGGGGTGGTAATGCGACACCAGTTGTCTTTGTGAGGAACTGGGGTCACAGGGTGGGGTTTTCAGGCTTCCACACACTTTATAGCAGCCCGGCTGCAGAGGCCTGCATCTGGTCTGCCTCCCCGGTCCTGGCTCTCAGATCCAGTGGGTGAAATGTGGGGTTCCTGCCCCCTTCCCTGGCCTCCAGCCTTCCTCAGCATCTCCATGCTCTCCCCCAGTTCTCAAATTCCACTTACCCCTAGACCCAGTTGCATTAAATACTTTTTATTTTTGCAAATACAAAAGCAAGCCAGAGTTGATTATAACATAAGAAATTAAAAAACTAAACAGCAACAACAACAACAATATAATAATCATAAAAGGAGCTCTCTTGGAGTCTGCACCTGGAGGGGCCTTGGGAGTCCTGGCCTGACAGGGCAGGCAGCGCTGCTCAGTGACAACCTCTGCCGGCCTCATCTGGTCACAGTCACCACCGCCCAGGGCTCTCCAGGCTGGTGCCTACCTTGGGCCTGTTGTTTCAGGTGTGTCTTCTGTAATCATGTGAAATGATACTGCTCCATTCCAGAAGTCTCCTTATTAGTGACCAGTGATGAAGTTGTCAGTGAAAAGAGGCCCATTTATTATATTTATGTTGTGCTTGATTGCACCTCAGAGTGTAAAGTCAATGAGGAGAATAAGTAATTGAAACAAGCATTTTTGTTACCTGGGCAGGAATTCAGTCCCTAGCCATCTACCTATTTTTACAAAGGGAGATTAGATAAATTAGAGATTAAAGAAAGTAGATCAGATGTTTTTCCTCTGATAAGCATCACTCTATATTAAACAGCAGCAACAAGAATCCCCAACACACCCAAACTTCTGAGAGTTGGGATGTGAGCAGGTGTTCACGCTTTGGCGGCCCCTGACACACAGCACCTGCAGCTGGTGGGAGCCCAGTGGCGCCCAGAGGTCTGTGCAGGTGCTGGCAATTTCATTACCATCAGACACAGCACCAGGCAACCAGCACCATCACCCAGGAGCGCGACTCAACCCTAGACTCAGCCTCAACAAGCCCTTGAGTGATTTGGGTGCTGCAGGAGTTTGAGAACGAGTGTGTTGGAAGGCTGGTGGGACTTAAACTCAGGCCTGTGTTGGCTCATCTTCAGACCTGCCCAGCAGCACTGCTGGCTGCTCTCCAGTTCACATCCTGCTTTGTTTGCAAAGAGAGGTGAATTAAGACCTGATTACCAAGAGCCCAGAACTGGCTAGCAACCTGGCAGCAAGTGGACAGGGCCTGGGGCCTGCCCCGAGCCAGGCTGGCTTTGGAACTGGTCTGCCCAGCACTTAGCGACCTGTCATTTGTTGGGGGGGGGGAATTTCACTTTCTTCCAGGAGAAGACAGCAGAGAGGCAGTAGCCTACTTCTTGTCTTCTGTGAACCTGGAGGTCTGCAGCCATACCTGTGCTGACACCTGCTGTCTTCCATGTGAGGCCACTATCCAGAGGCAAGAGGGCAGAGGGGTGATGAGTTTTGGACCTAGAGCCCACCTTTCAGGGGGCCTTCCAGCCCAGCCACGAAAGCTCCCTAAGAACAGCACCTGCCTGAACCCTACAGCCCTTGTAAGGCCAGGCTTCTGGCTTTGCTGCCCATGCTTGGTTTTGGTGTGGCCATGTCTGTACCTGGCTTGTCCTCTAACAGCTTCACGTTGGCTTCTGCTCCCTGTCAGGAGTGAGGTGGGCACAGCCAGTGACCAATGACTAATCCCCATGTCCTGAAGAAATGCACAATGGCACCTGTCCTAGAGCAATAAATGGAAGACACACAGTCTGGGAGAGGAGGAAGCAGGGGCTTCAGGGTGGCTCAGACTCAGGTAAGGAGTCTGAAATGCAGGCTGGATTTCTCTAGTGCCACAATTCCCATAGCCAGGCCAGGCTTTCGCAGGCCTGTTTGTTTTTGGTGAGGGCTTAGCTTTGCTAGAATCTGTCCTGTGGGGTTGACTCTCCTGACTGTCTTTGATTCAGTGAGGTAGCTTCCATGTGCATGTCTTTTACAGGAAGTATTGGGGTCCCCATTCTTTCCCTAACAAAAGGTTTGAAACAGGGCAGATGATGTGATAAACTGTCACTGCAGAAAAGTATTAATAATGGCGACAGTAATAGTACTTATTCAATTGTTTGGTGGAACATCCATTACTTCATTGAACAGATGTTTACTGAGTGTCTGTGATGTTAGCACTCAGAGCAGTGAGCACATGGGAAGTTAAAGTATGATGTACAATGTCCTAAGATGGAAAAATGTGTTGCTATGGAGACAGAGGTAAGACACTGGATGATGCCTGGGAGGGGAGCCTGTGCTGAGCCCCGAAGGCTGGGACTGGGTTTCAGGAAATGGGTGATGGGCTGTGGTTGAGGGGCAGACATGGATCCGCTGTCGGCCCGGCAGGGAGGTGGGCAGAGGGAAAAGTTGAGTTCTCAGGTCTGACCTTGGTCCTGAGAGCAAGGCAGCCATCAAGGAGGAGGGGGCCACACAGATGCATTTCACACACAGGGGTGTAGCTAAGCTGACCCTCCCCTGGGCCCCTCCCCGGCTCCCATGCCCCTCCCAGAGCCTGTCATGTAGCTCTCAGGTGGAGCCATTTGTAGCTGGTTGGCATTCTGTCTTTTCTCCCTTTTTTCCTTCTTCCCACTTAGATTGTGAATGTCCCTTGATTTATGGGGGGGCGCAGCCTTGGTCAGTCCATCCTAAGTGGAAAATACCATCAAGTGGTGTTAGGGCTGACCTGAAAATTGGAGGAACTAAATATAAGTTTTAGTGTTAAAATTATAACAGCTTCTAAACTCTGGTGATGACTCCATGCTAGAGGGCTGCACCCTCACTCGTGAGACTAGTTTCTTGTAGTTTGACATTTAAAAATGTAGGGAGCACTTGTTCACCTCTATACCTGGGTAGCAACCATGGTAACGGACAGTAAAAAATGATCATAGTCATAGAGTATAGAAATAACCATGATAGTAGTAGAAATGCCATGCTAACTATTGGGTTGGTTTACTTATGATTGAGTACTGGATTGTTTTAGTCCACTCAAGTTTGCTAAGTGGTAATGGGAAAACATGGTCACAATTGTTCAAATAAAGTTGCTACTAGGTCAGCCTGACCGCAATATTCTGCTTCTGTAAATGGCTTGCTTAACCCATTTGTGACTTGCTCTACCCCCTGCATTAACCCCCTGCATCAGTGCTACGTGACCACCTGTTGTCAATTCCTGGTATCGAGGCCAGTTCCCAATATCAAAGCCAAAATAGGTAACTGAAAGGGTAGATAGCCAATCGAAATAGGACAAGACTTGCTTGCTAAATGTCATCCAATCAAGTATCTGCCAAGTTGGAAGTAGCCTGCCCCTGTTGTAATCACACTAAAAACCCTGTCTATCTGAGGGTCGTGGCTCTCAATCCAGATCCGCTGTGTTGGTGATGGTTAGGAGTCCAGGCTCGAGCCTGCATAAAGACTCTCATGCGTTTGCATTGGTATCGGCTCCTTGGTGGTCTTTGGGGACCGGAAATCTCGCATAACAGTGGGAACTGCCTTCACCACCCTCCCCCAGCCACCACCCGGCCCCCATGAGCTCATTCAGTGGATTCAGGTTCTTACAGTGGCCTCTGCTTGGGCAAAACTATCCACTAAAGCCTACATTATAAATAGAGGGCTGAGCATCTTATGTGATTTACTGAATAGTCACCTGAAAGGGATAAACAGAATGACTGTATTTTTTTTCACTGTTCCAAAGTCGAGTCATACTAAATTCAACCATCCCAAGAGGGGCCTGTGTGAAGCCAGTCCGTGGTATCGTGTCTCCGTAAGCCTTTCTCTGAGAAGGTTTTGCAAAGAAACAGAAAGGCCTGGAAAAAATTACGTTAAGTGAAGTATATCAGGCCTAGAGTGGCAAAGGATGCATGTTTTCCCTTGTATGTGGAAGCTAGATTTAGCTCACAAACTCGTAAGTAAATAAGTCAGGTATGCAAATTCATACAAATATATTAACTGGAATGCAGTAGATCCAAGGGAGAACCCCATAAGTGCAAGTCCTTTAGAAAATGGTATTTTGGAGGGTAAGCCATGTTGTAGCATGTGTGAGTACTTCTTTAATTTTAAAGGCCAGATCACACTCCGTTGTACGGACATACCGTGTGTTTCCTGTCTTCTTGTCTCTTAGTGACCATGGGGATGGTTGGCCTCCTTGGCAACTGGGCGTCACGTAGCTCTGGTCCCTGGTTTCCAAGCACCTGTTTGCATTTCTGTGTTGGTTTCTTCGGGGCAGGTCAGAAGATGTTTCCAGATCCCAAATCTGGAAAGCCCAGTCCCACCACATGAAGCATCCCACTTGACTGTCAACACCAGGGGCTGCCTGAGCTGGTTGGTTTTCCACAGGACCTGGCAGATTCTTTTCCTTCAGCAACTTACAGTCTTTCATCAGCTCAGGGCTGTGTCCAGGGGCCTTGGCTCTGCTTTGTAGTTAACAATAAGGTGGTTTTGAGGAAAAGGGGACTTAGCTCGGTCATGGTGGCACTGGAGGAGGGACATGAAGGTGGTTAGGACAGAGGCCCTGGGGGGGGGAGGAGAGGCACTACCTGGAGAGGGTGGAGTGACCCTGAGGGTCCTGGGGTGGTCAGAACCTTTCCTGGCTGCTCGGTTGGCTTCAACTGGATATCCTGGTGTGTTGCTGGCCCTGGTGTGGCCCACCCACCCTTCCCCAGGTGTAGGCACCTGGCTCACCAGGGCTCACCAGTTCTCAGAGGAAGCACAGCTCCTTCCTGGAATTCCAGGGGGTCAGACAGAGGGCAAGGCTGGCAAACCAACCCAGCTTTGCTTCTGCTTGACTTGACGTTGGCTCTTCTCCAAGAAGATGCAGAGGAAGGGTGCGCTGAGCTTGGCAGTGTGGTGGAGATGGCGGTGTTCCCGTAAGAGCCATCTCCTCCACTCCCCGGGTGGGAGGAGAATGCCTCTCATGGTGGAGCTGCGGGTAGGGAGTCAAGTCTAATGACATGATTGCCCCAGTGACATCAGGCTGATATTCTTTTGTGCTGAGAGCCACGCAGACCTGTCGTGGGCTTGTGATGGGGAATGTAGAGAATGATGGCAGCACTCAGGCGACAATCTGAGTGACAGAAGCAGTTCCCAGGGAGGGAGGCGCTGCTCTATCCTCAAACCACAACTGAAGACATCCACTGCTCATACCTGTGACACGGGCATCATGAGACCCACACTCGCCTTCCCACATGAGACATGGCCACATCAGGAAGAGCTTCACAAAACATTGTGGACCACAAGGCAACATTCAGAATCAGTATTCAGTGGCTGGGCAACCCCTGTGGATTGTCAGGACTCAGAGGAACATGTGTCTCTACAGGCTACTATGGGCCATGGTGCTCCCCAGTGTCTGAGCTTGCTCAGCCCTCTTTGGGGAGGAGACCGAGGGCCAGGGCTGTTTATTTTAGAGCCGGCATGACCCCGTGTTTCATCATGCCACAAAGAAAGGCTTTTAGGTTGGACCATTCCACAAATATTTATAGAGCACCTCCTAGGAGTTGAGCATTGTTCTGTTTTCTGCCAACACCAGAAGAACAAATAGATACTGTTCCCATTCAGATGGGGCCCATAGTGAGGGAGAGAAAGACATCAAAAGGCAACAGCAGCCACAGCACAGCAGCTGCAGCAAATAACCCTCACACCAAAAACTCAGAGCTGTGACAAGAGCCAAGCATGTGAAGAGGGCTGGCAGCAGGAGGAACTGGCTCTGAGGCTGAGGCCTACTCACAGGGACTAGAAACTTCTGGGAAAAGAACATCCCTTTGAAGGGAGGATTGCAGTGTGATCCATGATGAAACCAGAAGGAATAGCCAAGTCCTTGTCCTTCAGAGCTCTGCAGGTCATGAGGAGGCATGAATTTTACCTCCACACAGTGGCATCCATGTGGCACTGAAAGGCCCCTTGGCAGCCTGGCCATGTATGTGGAATGATCAGAGCCAGCAAGGTGGCGCTGGCTGTCACTAGGTGTTCTGGCTGTGAGTGGAAGGGCACAGATAGGAGGATCTTGGCCAGGCCAGATGTGCAAAAGAAGAGGGAGGTGCGACATTGCCAGGCCTTGGCATCTGGGAAGCAGTCCCAGGTCCCAAGGGGACAGGACATAGTCATGTTTGAGTTTTCTCAGGTACCACACCCCTGGGGGCTCAAACATGGAAAAGTATTCTTTCACCATTCATTCAGTGATCTAGAAACTGAAAATCTGAGTGCAGAGCCCTGACTCCCTGTTGCTTGTATCTTCTCATGGTGCTCTCCTGTGTCTCTGTCACATGGTGGGTGATCTCCCATGTCTCTGTCATGTGGTTGGTGATCACCTATGTCTCTGTCACATGGCTGGTCATCTCTCATGTCTCTGTCACATGTTTGGTGCTCCCCTGTGTCTCTGTCATGTGGTCTTGCTGTCTCTGTCATGAGGACCTCTCCCATGTGTCTGTCCTCATATGGTCACCTTTTCATAGACACCAGTCACTTTACATTAGGAGCCTGCTCTCCTCTAGCATGAGCTCAGTTTAGCTAGTTTTACCCGTGCTGATCCTCTCTGAAAAGAATGGCACCTCTGGAAGGTGCCATGGTTAGGGTTTCAGTGTGTCTGTCTTGAGGATGAGGGTGGGAGTGATTGATTCAACCCATGCTGCCCTGACTTTCAGAAAGACCACCAGTTGAAGCTCAGAAGAGGTCATAGTATAGATACAGGATGGAAATGGAAGATATCCGCTAGGGAGAAAAAGTCAGGGACAAGGTGAGGGGGCTGGGACACAGCCTCAGGAGCCCCAAGGGCCAAGAGATGTTGACAGAAAAGAGAAGCATGACAAACATCTAAGCATATCTATGTACTAGCACTCCCTGCCTAACCCTGGCTGGGACTGAAGAGATGTTATCCATAAGGAATGATTAAGGGTGATTCAGGCTCTTGGTATTTTAAAACTTCCATTACTGCTCCTCTTCTAAAGCAAACACCCCTTTTCCAATGGGGAAACACTTAATGCTGTATTTTGGACTTGCAGTTTCATCTGTCCATGGTCTCCATAGGTGCTGGCTGGTCTTGCTGGCAGGCATCTGGAGGATAAGACGGGACACTGTGTATCACACTGGTCATTTTGGAGGCACAGAGAACAGAATGAGAATGGACAGCTGTACGCAGACCAGGACAAGGAGCAAGTTTCCATGATGTCTGCCCCCTAGGGAGATCCTCTTCTCAAACAAAACCCTGTGATTAGTAAGTATTTTGACTGCAATGGTGTAGGTTATGGAAGCAGGGGTTGAGGGCGCATCCCTGACCTAGGAGCTCAGTTCCTCCAGTGCAGTTTGATGCAGTCCCTTTTGCCCAACCTTTCTTCGATTTGTAGCATTTCTGGGTCTTTATTAAGGAAGTTTCATCCTGTGCCAAGCAGCCCAAGTGTTTTTCCTACTCCTTGTAGTGTTTTCAGGGTATCTGTTTTTATTTCAAGGTTTTTAATCCATTTGGAAGTGATTTTGGTGCAGGGTGATATATAGGGATCTAGTTTTAGTTTGTTGCAGGTATTGAACCAATTTTGCCAGCACCATTTGTTAAAGAGGTTATCTTTCTTCCATCCTATTTTTTTAAGCTCCTTTATCAAAGATTAAGTTGGCATAGTTCTACAGGTTCATTTCTGGGTCTTCAGTTCTGTTCCATTGGTCCTCAAGCCTGTTCCTGTGCCAATACCAAGCTGTTTTTATTACTATACCTTTATAATACAGCTTGAATTTGGTATTGTAATTCCTCCATCACTGTTCTTTCGACTTAGGATTGGTTTTGCTATTCACGGTCTATTATTGTGCCATATGAATTTCTGGATTGCTTCTTCTATTTTATTAAAAAACGGTGTTGGGATATTAATGGGTATTGCATTGAATTTTTAGATAGCATTTGGCAATATTGTCATTTTGATTATATAATTTCTCCCAATCCAGGAGCATGGGAGGTTTTTTCATTTCCTTAGTTCTGCCTTAATTTCATTTTCATAGTTTTAAAGTTCTCATCATAGAGATCTTTCACTTCTTTGGTTAAGGTTATATGCAGACCTAAAAAAAATTAAATTCCTCCAAAACAAAAATCACAAAGAACCAACAGCTCCCTCAACAAGAGGGCTAAAGACTTAAAAAGATACTTCTCTGGTGATGAAATGAGAATGACCAAGAATCATATGAAAAAGTGCTCTGTCACTGGCCATAAAAGAAATGCAAATCAAAACAACATTGAGATTATCAAGAAAACTAACAATAATAAATGTTAGAGGGGATGTGGCCAAAAGGGAACCCTACCTCATTGTTGGTGGGAATGTAAACTGGTTCAGCCACTGTGGAAAGCAGTATAGAGATTCCTCAGAAGGCTAAACATAGAGCCTCCCCTATGACCCAGCAGCCCCACTTTTGGGCATCTACCCAAAAGACCACAAACAAGAACACACTAGAGCTACAGCACAACAATGTTCATCACAGCACAATTTGTCATCGCTATAATATGGAACCAACCCAGATGCCCCTCAGTAGACGAATGGATCAGGAAAAAGTGGTAGATATACACAATGGAATTTTATGCCTCTATCAGAAAGAATGACATTGCCCCATATGTAAGGAAATGGAAGGACTTGGAAAAAATTATACTAAGTGAAGTGAGCCAGACCCAAAGAGACACTGACTCTATGGCTTCCCTCATAGGGAATAGTTAGCACAGGTTTAGGCTAGTCACAGCAGAGGATCACAAGAGCTCAATAGCCATACCCTTATGAATGAATAAGATGATGCTAAGTGAAATGAACTCCATTTTATGGAAGTGACTGTTATATCACTGTTGTAATTACTTTCAACATGCCATGTGAAACCATAGCTTCTATTGTTGATGATCCTCTTGTATCCCCTTCCTGTGGTTGTCCCCGCGCTATCACTGTATCTCATCTGAGTACCCTGGATACTGTATATACTGGTATTAGAACTAGGGAAGTAAAAGGCAATATCAAAACCAAGAAACAAAGGATAAAAAGACAAATGACTCCAAAAGCAATACTTGCAAAGCCATTTAGTATAAATCAACTGAACAGCTCATGGGGGGAGAGGGGAAAGGGGAGGGGTAGGGTAAAATGAGGGAGGAGGTAACAGTACAAAAAATGTTCCCAAGGCATAACATATGAAATTCTAACCTCTCTGTACATCAATTTGACAATAAAATATTTTTTTAAAGGCCTCTTGTGAGGGTGCTGGCATGGAGTGTTCTGTCCACACATATCTACAGAGACTGAATCCAGCTCCCAAGACAGCCAGTCTGAACATTGGCTGTAGGTCCTGGTAAACAATAGAAATCCTGTTTTTCTGTGCTGAGAGAGAGATTCCAGTTTGGTCCTATGGGAGTTCCTGCAGGGATTATATAGTCTCAAAGAGTGCCACCTCAACAAAGTGTGAGATGGAGCCATGCCCTATATTTAATTTTAGTATTAGTCTATGAGATTAACAGAGATGAAATTTACCTTGGAAAAGAGATCTGTCAAAGATATACAAGAGCGGAAAAAAAATCTCTCTGACTTTTCTACAAGAAAAAAAATATCCATCCCTTTCTTCTCTCTTCTCTTTTTCAACCCTAAGTCCTTTTTTATTTCTCTGTAGTAGTACACACTGTGTACTCGGGACAGGGCCTGGCTCTGGGTTAGCACTGTTCACCGTAACACAATCACTCCTCATGGACAGGGCTGTGTTCTAAGACCCGGGGGGCGGGGGTGGGGGGGTGCTTGGACATAAGCCCTGTCATTTCATGTTATCCCTTGTTAGCAAACAGCTCACCATGCACAGTGGTTGTGATGTTTGCCTTTGGAGCTAAAAGCGCAAAACCAGCACATATTTTTGTACTTTTTTCTTTTCTTCACAGTTTCATGGGTGGAAGATTCATTTTTTACCATAGATTTTTGGCAATCTCAGCATCTGATTTTCCTTTTCTTTTTTCCAAGTTGGTTAACTTTCACACTGTCACTTGAAATAATATGGCTTTTCTTTGGCTTATGTGAATTTCTTGAGTTGCTGTTGTGCTCTGTGGCATGGAAAGGTAACTCAAACACAAAAACTGCGAAATCTTGGCAGGGGACCTGGAAATTCAGAGGAGTATGAAGGGAAGTTTCTGCAATGATCAGGGGTAGAATGGGGTGGGGTGAGGGGGCTGAGGGTAGTGAGGGAATGTAGGGTGGTGGGGTGCAGTGGGGTGGGAATAGGGTGGGGATGAGGTGAGGTGGTGGTGGTGGGGTGGGGTCAGGTGGGAGTGGAAATCAGTGGTGGGGGGGTGAGGGTGTGGAGATATTGGGTGGTGAGAGGGATGAGGTGGGGGGATGGAGTGGGGATGGTGTGATGAGGGGTTGGGGGTGGTAGAGATCTGGTGGGGATGGGGTGGGAATGGTATGGGGATGGGGTGGTGAGGGGAAAGTGGCGAGGGTCATAGGGGCCTAGTGGGGAAATGGTTGCACAGTCCTCAGTCAGTTCCCAAGAGTTGTGAAGGACACAGATGGCCTTGGCGTCTCCCTGACAGCATTCCACATAGGGCAGCTCCTGGTCCTCTCCCACCAAAGCTTATCATTCTGCGAACACCTTGGTGTGTCTGCTGCCCACGTCTTTCCCACGGGTCTCCACTCCATGTCTCAGGGTGAAACATGCAGTATTTGGCTTCTTTCCCACCTCATGCTGGCCTCCAGTGCCCGGCAGGCAGGCAGCCCCAGATGACTGGGGAAGCACACACTCTTCCCTTGGGCTCCAGGGGTCTATGCACCTCACTTTCTTCACTGGTCATTGCTGGTGTCCACCTTATTTGCCTGTGTGTCTGGGCTCTTGTGAATTGTGTTGCGATAACCATGAGGCCATGGGGTGGAGGTGTTCCCAACACAGTGACTTCATTTTTGTACCATCTTAAGAGAGGGCATCGTGAGTCCCACAGTAACACCCAAGCCTGACTCCTACACCCCCATCTACTCAGCCTGACTGCCTGACGGTGCTGGGCCTGCAGCACTTTCTTCCTTAGTTATGGTTTAGGCTGCTCACACTGTTCCCCCGCCAGGCTGTGTATATCACACTGATGTTTTGGGCAGAGTTGCTTAGAACTAAGATTCTCCTAGTCTCTGCCTTCCAAGTAGCTGGGATTACAGGCTTGTGTCATCATGCCTAGCCCTCTTTACCCATGACCTTTGCAAAAGGTCAGAGCCAACATTAACGGTGGGTCTAAGATGGCAAATGATACCATTGTGGTCATACTCATTTCCATGGTTGGAATGAGATTAAAAAATAGCTTGGTACTCTGGCTCAGTAAAATAGTATTCTCTGTCCTGAGATTAATATTGCAGAAAACATCAAAATGTGTGATTATTTATATTAATTGCTCAAAGCCATTAACCCTAAAAGATTATTTTTCTTGCTTTAATTATAGCAAAACCCAAACAATCAACATTGGAAGAGGACCCTTACATGCTTTACAATCTTGTAGGGTAGTGTCTGTTTTTAGGTTGTTAATGAATGTGTTTGCTTTTGAGTTTTTGTTTGGACATGCCTCATTAATATAGACATGTTGAGGGGCATCACATTGCACACCGTTCAGCGGGCCCTCAGAGTGTGAGCAGAGCAATTCCCGGTGGGCCCTACGAGTGGAGGAGGGCCTGCCTGAATGTCTAACGCTTGCCCAGGAAGACTCGTGGCTTTCCAGAATGGTTGGCTCTGAGTTGGGGCAGGAGCCAACTGTCCCAATCAAGCCAGGCTCATTGTCCTTCCCCTATGATGTAAGTGCGAAAGTCCTTCTCATGGCAGCAGAGGCAGGTGGCTGAGTGCTGAGGCTGGAAAGCTTCAGAGGCTACCAAGGCCCAACGTGGGGGGGGGGGGGAAGGGAAATGCAGCCTATCCTGCCAGAGCTGGCAGAGCCGTGGGGGCCATCAAGGTTGGGATGTGATCAGCACTAAGAGGGCTACCAAGCTTCCCTTAGGTCCTGGGAGGATGACAGAGGGTCTCTGCAGAGTCATAGTGACAGATTCTAGCTCCCAGCAGGAATCGGGGGCTGGAACAGATTCAGATAGACTACACAAGGACCCATCCATGGTGACATTACTCTCTGCCAGCTCCTTTAGAGAAGTGTCTTGTAGGGCACAACATGAGTCCTCCCTCCCTCTCCTCACAGTGGAGATTGGTCAGGATGGGCCTACAAGAAGATGAGGCCTGAGGAGTTGCGCCCCCTGCTCCCAATTTGTACTGGATGATAAGGAAGGCCCAGAGCTCAGAGCAGCCAGTGGCCACCTTGGATAGGGGATGGGTTCTGGGCCAGTTGCAGGTAGCAGAGCAAGAAGACAAGCCAAGGTCACTGGAAGGTGATGTCTGTGAATAACAACCAAGATCAAGAGCCAGTGTTGGGGATGTGAAATGGTGAGAGAGGACAGTAACAAGGGAGAGTGGGAGGGAGGGAGGGAGGGAGGGAGCAGGGAGGAAATGAAGGAGAGAGGAAAAGAGAGAGAGAATGAGAGGGAAAGAGAGAGGGACACAAAGGTTCACACTCCTTTGGGGGACTCTTGTATATAAGCAACATCTGGAGGAGCAAACACTGAAGGGTTTAAAGTAAAACAGTTTCTAAACCAATGTTGTTGTTTTTTTCAGAATAGATCCATTTTCTCTTTTATAAGCATATAATAATTGTTCAAACAGATTTTATTGTGATTTTTTCTATATGCATATAATGTTCTCTAAGCCAAGATGTCATTTCAAAACATCATTTAAATTTGCACACACAAATAAATGCAGGGCTGGTGAACTATTCTTTCCTTAAGTAAATCTATGTAGGAATTATGTGTTATTATCTAAATATTTTAAAATATACTTTCTGGTTAGCAAGCATTTCCTCTCATGAGTTTGACAGGATGTTTTGTCTGAGTTCTGTATTTTCTCAGTGAGATAAAAGGTGGTAGAGAAGTTGTAGGACCAGAGAAGCTGTAGGACCAGAGCCTGCCGGGCCAGCCGGCAGGGGAACAGAAATCCTGACTGAGGGGCGGCAGGGATACGGAAAAGGAAAAATAAGGCAAGAGAAAAAAGACAAGAGACAAAGATGGGGTACGGGAGGTCTGCAGCCATAAGGTTGAACCTCAAGACTGCAGCAACAGTTTATTCTTAACTTCCAGCTTATATGCAGTTTTGGAACCAGGGAATAGCATAGGGTTGTTAAAATTCCAGAACACAAAGAGGCTTTGAAGTTTACAACATTTGATTACAGTAAACACAAGGTAACAAAGCAATTCCGGACAGTGGCTGTGGACTTTGCCTTTAGCATATCCTGGCGGTAACAGCACAGCCAGAGGTGAAAATGAACCTAGGTGCAAGTTTGGCTCGCGACATCTTGGCGACATCAGCACAGCCAGAGGTCAGGATGAGCTTAGCTGCTAGCTCGGCTCCCGACACCAGAGAAGCTAAAATATTTGCAGTGTAGTTTATTAAGCTCTATTTCTTTTATTTCAATTTTTTTTTGTAAGAAGTCTATGTAAAAGACCTATTTTTATCCAGTAACTTTTCTTTTTGCCCCTAGGGGAGAAAGACCCACTTTGTTTGCTCACAGTGAGGTTGAATTGCTGGCACCAGGAGTGAGCCTCAGGCCTTGGGTGCCTCCTGGGGCCCTAGGAAGTTCCCCAGTAAATAACTGTGTTGGTAAGCACTTGGTAAAGCAGAGACACTGCAAAGAGCTGCACCACACCTCGTCTTTGCTGAAATCTGGGAGAGAAGGGTACATTGGTTCCAGGAAACACCGTGGCCGGTGGCTGGAGGTGCCGTCCCAGCTCACCTGCTCCTCTGGAACTGAGCACTGAGTGGAACCAAGGAGACAGAAGGCAATGGAGGGGATCGCTGGGTGGCTGCTGCCTCTCTCCTTTACACCCCACTGTGGTAGGCAGGGACTCGTTTTGAAGGAGCCAAGTTTTCAAGTTCAAAGGGACAATGGACAGGCAGTATTGGTGAAATCGGTCTGCACCATTCAGTATCTTCTGAACCACGACTTCTCTGGGGAGTGAATCTCTTTCCAGGAAAGATTTGGATAGGGACTTAGGCCCAACTTGAAAATGTGGTAGGAAGCAATAGTGTCAGACCGGCTCAGTATTGGTGCTATGGGGATGCTTAAAAAGAGAAAACCAAGTCAACTATAATGTAGCCTAACACTGGATGGGCAACATGGATGAGTCCCCTGTGTATGAGTTGGAGAGAGTTGACCTTTGAGCTTTGCAGGTTACTGTGTGCTTATTGACTTATTTAGTCTTCTCATTCATTAGGGAGAGGGCTACTTTATTTTTCCTTTTACTCACTGCCATTAGCTTTATGGAGGTTTAGTTGGGACATAGGAAACATATACATAATTGATATATACAATTTAGTAAGTCTGGCCTCATGTAGACAGTTCATGACAGTGTCCCACAATGAAGGTAATAAACATTATCACATCTCAAAAGTTCCTTGTCCTCTTTTTAGATTGGGGTTAACACAGCATAAAATCTACTTGCTTAACAAAAAGTTAAATACCTAATACTTCATCATAAACTCTCAAGTCCTTGCCTGTACAGTGTATCTGCATCACATACTCATCTTGTATGATTTAAGACCCATTGGGACAACAACTCCCCACAGACTGGGATATCTTAGAATTCTGGTTAGCACATGAGAAAACAGAATCAAAGAAGTTAAGCTATTTGTCTGGATGGATTCCAGTCCCTTTCAGTGACTGGGGCCTCTGACTGTGCACAGCCCAGGGCTGGCAATGAAGAATGAAGACTCCAAGACCAGGAGCACTGGATGCAGAGCGAGCCACATGGGAGGAGCCACATGGGAGAAGCCACATGGGAAGAGCAGAGCCAAATTGACTGTCTTATCCCATAGGGACGAATGACTTCCCCTAACTCCCCTACACACGGGTGGTGAGGGGACCAACTTTTGGGGCATGGGGTGGTGTCTTTGCCTAGTTTGTGTGGCCCTGGGTTCAACCCCCATCACCAGGCCAGTGCATCTGACCCTGGTTTTTCCATTCTTACTGAGTGTATTACTGATTAGTTGATTATTTATAGGATATAGAACTTGCTTTCACAAAGGGTATTAAAATTCCAAGATGGAATCCTGCGGGGATGAGCATTCATATAAGCTCGCAACAGATGTAAAACATGGGTAAATATTGTGGCCTGGCTCCGTATTTATCTTCTAGCTCACCTCCCTCCGGTGCGGTGTTGGTTCCGGGATTTCTGTCCGCATCTGTTCCATCGCCACCGTGGTGTTTGGGCAAGTGTGTGGAACAGCGACCGCTTGGTGCACCAGCACTCTGTGAAGAAGTGACTCGGGGCCGTCCAGCCTGCTCCCTGGGAATGCTGAAATAGTATTATTTTCCCTATCTGAGGGGCAAATGGGGGAACTTCTACAATGTATATTCTGGTAGCTGACAAATGTAAAAATCCATGCTGGAGTGTAGATTGGAGTCTTCTAGCCCCGTCTCCCATCCTCTCTTGGGTCACAGCTTTGTCTCCCTTTCTCCCTCTTGGGTATTTGGGCTGGCACCTAACAGCCTCCTTAACAAGGCAGATCTACTTTATTGACTTTCATTTGCATAACTCAGTTTCCATTTTAGCACATACCTAGATTGTCACTCCCATCTTTTTATTTATTTATTTATTTATTTATTTATTTATTTATTTATTTATTTATTTATTTATTTATATTTATTTATTTATTTTTGCCAGTCCTGGGGGGCTTGGATTCAGGGCCTGAGCACTGTCCCTGGCTTATTTTTGCTCAAGGCTAGTACTCTGCCACTTGAGCCACAGCACCACTTCTGGCCATTTTCTATATATGTGGTGCTGGGGAATGGAACCAGGGCTTCATGTATAGGAGGCAAGCATTCTTTGCCACTAAGCCATATTCCCAGACCCCCATCTTTTGATTAATATCCTGTCTTCTTAAGAATTCTTCTTGAACAGGCCACTGATGGCTCACATCTGTAGTCCTTGTTACTCAGGGGGCTGAGATCTGAAGATCATGATTTGAAGCCAATAAGGCCCTTAAAACTCTTATGTTCAATTAACTACTAAAAAAGCCAAAAAGTGGAGTTGTGGCTCAAGTGGTAGAGCACTAGCCTTGAGCACCAAAGCTTAGGGATAGCACCCAGGCCCAGAGTTCAAGCCCCAAGACTGGTTCTCTCTCTCTCTCTCTCTCTCTCTCTCTCTCTCTCTCTCTCTATCTCTATCTCTCTCTCTTTCTTCCCACTCCCAATACTGCTCAAGGGCTGAGATGTAGCTCAGTGGCAAAGCGCTTGCCTAATGAGTGCAGCGTCCTGGTTTGGTCTCCAATACCAAAAAAGAAAAGACAAAAAAGAAAATTCTTCTCAAGATTTCTCCACAAATCCTGAGTTCTTCCCACACTTATTGCACACAGGTTCAGGCAGGCTTGGTGTTCTAGGAAACACCAAGAAGAAAGTGAAAACATCATAAAACTCACATTTATTGAGTACTCGAGAGAGAGATGACATTTTTGGCTCTATTATGATCATTTTTCAAAGTTTAAGTTGAGACTCGGGTCAAGGGTCCCATAGTATGTTATGGTGTATCAGGCCATAAATCTAGACTTGCCCATATTCTTTATGTGGCAATAGTATTTGTATCTTTTCTGGGATTATTGTTTTCTTTGAATTTTGGCATTGTAAAATAAAACGCAAATAGGGAAAGTCACATGAAGACAAAGGTTTATCAGGTAGACAAATACTCTTGTAAATGCAACACATGTCGAAAAATATGCCTTTGTCAGATACTCCAGGGGGCTTTCCACATGCTGAGCCCTCTTCTCTGAATGCCCATGCATGCCAAAAGTAACTACTGCCTGGAATTATTGGCTTTATCAAATCCATGTATAAAAAGGCAGTTCTGAGGCTGAGTGCAGGCGGCTCACACCTGTCATCCTAGATACTCAGGAGGCTGAGATCTGAGCATCACATTTCTCAGCCATCCTGGGCAAGAAAGTCTGTGAGACTCTTATCTCTGATTAATCACCAAAAAGCTGGAAGCAAAAAAATCTTGGAGACGGTGCTTGGGCACTGAGTTTATGCCCAGGACTACAATACACATACAAAAGTGATTCTGTCCCTCAAGGCTGCATCTTAGACATCACTTTCTTGTTTTGTCTGCATCTGCTAGTCTTGTATTTTTCCTGAAATTTATACAGGTTGAGTAACCCTCATCTTGGAAATATGAATCTAAAATCTGAAATACTCCCAAATCCAAAACAGTTTTGAATGCCAACATGATCCCACACCAGGAAATTTCATACATATGATTATGAATATTGCATAAAAGAATCCTTCAGGTTATATGTACAGGTATATATAAAACATTTTGTGTTTATGCTTAGGTAGCAAGTATATCTCATGAAGTCTATCTCAAGATACCTCATCCTGAATATATGCAAAGATAGCTAAATATCTCCACATCTCATATGTGAAACATTTCTGGTGTCAGGTACTTGGGATAGAGGATTCTCAGCCTGTATGTGGAAAAACTGGGTTGTTGGGTTTGCAGAGTCAGGATCCTATTGCCTGCATATGCCTGGGGTGTTTTGACACATTCTTGGTGCTGCACATCCTCTGCTGAATTTAGAGAGTCTGAGTTGGTTCTCTAGGCAGGAGAGTAGATGGCCTTGGGATGTTATCAGGAGGGCTGCATGCTTGTCTGCAGTTCTTAGGACAGAATTGCATAGTGGCAATGTTCTAACTCTACCATTTCATTTTTACATAGTAGTGGGAATAATTATGCAAGATCACATTTCCCATTACCTACATTGTTTTCCCAGAGGTTCAGTTCATGTACAAAAGACAGGGAAAGGGCTGCATCTTGATGCTCTCCTTTTTTATTTTTAAATAAAATTTGGTTTGTTCTCTTATTTATTTTATTATCTTTAAGTAGTTGTACAAAGGAGTTGCCATTAAACAAAGCAGTTTATAAATATAGTATCTCTTGATCAATGCCACTCCTTTCAATGTTCTCATCCATCTCCTCCCTCCCTATCCTTCCCCTCATCTTCTTAATTTTGTGGGATATACATTGGACTCTTTTTTTTTTTTTTGCCAGTCCTGGGCCTTGGACTCAGGGCCTGAGCACTGTCCCTGGCTTCTTCCCGCTCAAGGCTAGCACTCTGCCACTTGAGCCACAGCGCCGCTTCTGGCCGTTTTCTGTATATGTGGTGCTGGGGAATAGAACCGAGGCAGTGTATCCGAGGCAGGCACTCTTGCCACTAGGCTATATCCCCAGCCCCATACATTGGACTCTTGATAGCTTTCTTCCCTTCTTCTCTTCACTTGATCCTCTCCTTTCATGTATCTGCTTGTGTTTTTCTGGGATAATGCACTGGTTCTCTGTTATTTTTGGAAACAAGTAACTTACAAAAGCCCACAGATGCAGCTATATTGCTGTTTCTAGCAGGGCCATTTGCATCCCTGCCAAAGCTCAGTGGGCCTGGTTGTGATGGGTGTGTGCATCAAGATACACTGCCTTTATCTTCTTGTCTTTACAGTTCTTACCCAGCCCATTCTCCAAGACTTTTCTCCTTCTTTCCAAATGGTGGAAGATGATACTTCAAGACCAAAATTGGGATTGTTAATGCTTCCTAGGTTCTTCCACTGGATGGAAACTAGTCAATACCTGAGTATAGATATGTTTATTTTAAAAACCAAAACATTTTGTAAATTCATATTGGCACATCAATTTAAATCGAGGAATACAGGTTCTATTTTTCTTTTAACCTAACCCTTTCTCCATTTTATCTGCATATTTTTATTTACTCCTTTTTGAATTTGTCTGAGATGTGCATTCTATTGAGATTTGAAATGAGAGTCTAATGCTTGCAAAGCAGATGTTCTACCGTTTGAGCTGTGCTGACTGCCCCCCTTAATGTTGGTTATTTTAGAAAGAGGGTGTTGCTTTATTCCTGGTCCAGCCTGGGCTGTCGTCCTATTTGTGCTCCTCTTTACTGCCTGGATGACAGGTGTGCACCCCTGTGTCCAGCCATTGTGCTTCTTTGGCAGCTTTGGGTGATGTGCACATCACCATAGCCAGCTATTGGCAGAGATGGGGTCTTGGGAACTCGTATGCCTGGACTAACCTTGGGTCATGAACTTTGAGATCTCAGGCTCCCAAATAGCTAGAATTACAGGATTGCGTCACGGTGCCCTGCTTTTGTATACACGTCAAGAAAGACAAGAAGGGATGATAAAATTGGAATATCTTATTACACATTTCCTTAATCTTTTCTTAGATATATAAAAAAATCTAGGATTACAAGCATTTCTCATAGAACAAATTTTGACTACAAAAAGTAGTTTAATAAAATTACTAAAATGGAGGGCTGGGAATGTGGCTTAGTGGTAGAGTGCTTGCCTAGTATGCACAAAGCCCTGGGTTTGATTCCTCAGTACTGTATAAGAAATAAATAAGTGAAAATTGGGCTGGGATTATGGCCTAATGGTAAAGTGCTCGCCTCATAGACAGGAAGCTCTGGGTTCAATTCCTCAGCACCACATACATAGAAAAAGCCGGAAGTGGCACTGTGGCTCAAGTGGCAGAGTGCTAGCCTTGAGCAAAAAGAAGCCTGGGGCAGTGCCCAGACCCTGAGTTCAAGCCCCAGGAATGGCAAAAAGAAAAATAATAAAATCAAATAAATAAACAAGGCAAAATTAAAAGAGAAAAAAATATTTAAAAAATAAATGATATTCCCAAAAATAACTAAATGGTCAAATGAAAATTGTAATTGAAAAATAAATGGCAAAATGCTATGCTCCTGTTTATGAAAGAGTTTCACGATGTCCTGTGCCATGATTTTAGCTCCCTGCCTGTTCTGTTTTGTTTGAAGGGTCTGTGCTGTTGTCCCCTTGGTATCTGCTCGGCACCGCCATCCTGCTGGCTTTGCAGAGACGTTTGTCTATGTGGCTGTGGTCAGTGAGTTCCTCTAACTTTTCCAGGAGGCCGAGGGTCCAGGAGGACAGAAGCCAGGCCTTGGTGGTTAGTGTTAACCCACCTCATTGAGATTGCTTGTGTAGTTCATCCCAACCGGGGATCAGTTCTATTTTTAAATTCAAGGAATTATTTGCTTCTTTTTCCCCCACTTCTCCTGTAAATGTCTCCAGTAGTTGCAGCATCTTTGCAGCCAGATCTCCAGACATGCCTTTACAGGACCGCTCTTCCCAGCCCTCCTTGACCGAGCCATCCTGTACCCTACCCCTTTTCCTGTCCATAAAACACTTATCTGGCCTTGGTGTAAAATACGCTGTTAGAAAAACATAAGGGCAAATGTGTCTGAAATAACCGTAAGTGAAAAATAAGTAAAAGAATTAGCATATAGTAGATTCTTATTGAGGAAGGGAATGCGGCCTGTCCTGTGGGGCTTGATGCTCAAAGAGATGATTGATAAATTGTTATCTTCCCACAGTGTCACTCAGTGATATAATCTCACATTCTGTAAATATTTAGTCAAGAGAGTTGTGCAGCTGTTCCCCGTCAGGCTTCACCCCACCAGCCAATGCTCTGATTTATCTCGAGCACTGCTTAAGCTTTGGGGAAGCACACATTTTTACGAGCCTCTAAATACCCATAATAGCAATAGCCAAAGTAATTATAAAGAAGGGAGATAGCCAGAAATAAGACTAAGGAAGGGGCAATTTCTTTCCTTTGTTTTGTACAGAAATAAATATCACCATAATTACCTTTTAAAAAATTGCTGAAGGAAGATGGCGCCGATAGAATAGAGAGGCACCCTGACTCGCTCCAACGGCATAGTGAGCTGGGAACCCCAACACCCAAGACCACATCAAGAACCCAGCAAAACCAGCAGCCAGAAGCAGTGGAGAAACGCAGGAAAAACAAAAAGGAGCAAAAAAGAAGAACCGAAAAACCTACAAGGAGCCGGAGAATCACCGGGGCACCCCTCCCCCCCTCCAGCCGACCTGGCCCAAACAGGGTCAGGCTGGGAAAGGGGAACCCGGTGATCGGCAGACAGGCTGCCAGGAGCGCAGAATTCATATAGGGGGAGACCCCACGGACACAAGGCAGGGTGCGGACCAAGACACACCGGCAGCGACGAGAAGTTCGGGTCCACACCGGATTCGGACAAGGGAACCCAGCGCGGCAGAAATCGGGAACCAGGGAAGCCACCACGACACTTAGCCAACCCCTGGAGGGCCAACGGCTGCGCGGGACACACACACAAAGCAGCAAAAGTGAGTGCCCTCCCTCCCCCCTCCCCCACCCCTGAGGGAACAAAGATCCCACAAATCAGGCGGGGAAGCTCCCATCAGGCGCTGGGAAGTCAGTTTAGCAGGGGAAGGGCTCAGCAGCACCAACACCCCACAGGTTCCTGAACTGGCAGAACCGGCCCCGCCCCCTTCCCAACAGGGGCCGGGAGACAGCCGGTTGTGCAAACCCCACCTGAGGCGCCTGGACCTCGCAGACTCTTACAACTAAAACCACAGGCGCTGGTGGGCAATACCAGCCCAGCAGGGTCACTTGAGCCTGATCACGTCCCCACTCCTCGCAGCGGAGGTGAGGTCTGAAGGTGCCAAGCCACACCCGGACAGTCGATCCCACTGGGCCCCACACGTACCCCCCCCCCCAACGGACTCGTGGGAGGGCGCAAGCACAACCCAACAACCCAGGACTTGCTTTGGGAGGCATATCCCGCCGAAGTGCCTGTTGCACTGGACGCACAGCGCACAGGAGGGCGGGGCCCCCGGCGACAGCGGCCCGCTCTGGTAGGCGTACCCTGCACTGGTGGGCGGGGACACAGCGACAGCACCTGCGGCCATAGACACGTCTACACAGGAGGGAGGGAGGAGCTACAAACCAAACCTGAGAAGCCATCCAGATCTCCAGATGCGCAAATCACAAAGAAACATAACTCAGTTCATCAAAGGGCAAGCCAACTCGCCAGCTCCAAAAAGCAGCACGACTGAAGAGGAGATGGAGACTAAAAAAGCAAATGAGGCCATGTTAACAGGAATGATCGAAAGCGTCAGAAATGAAATCAGAAAACAATTCCAGGAATTTAGAGCGGAAATCTGGAAGGACACCCAGGAAGCCAAGAAAGAAATGGAAGCAAAACTGGATACAATGCAAACCTGCTTTAAAGAAATGGAAGCAAAAATGGATACAATGCAAGCTGCCTTTAAAGAAAATCTCCACATCCTAAGAATTGAAATGCATGAAAAAATAGATTTAAAATACAACTCTTTAAAGGAAGAAATCTCCACGATCAGAGCTGATATGACAACCATAAATAGCTCTCTGACATCCATAAACTCCGCAATTGAAACCATGACACAAAGAGTAGACCATATAGAATCCAGAATCTCTCGCCTGGACGATGAAGCAGCTGACAACAACCAGAAAATGACCACACTCCAAGAAAAGGTGAAGCTTCAGGGAAGACTAATCCAGGAACTAATGGACAAAGACAAGAGATATAATCTGCGCATAATTGGAATAGAAGAAGGAGCCGAATACCAGAGCAGAGGGCTTAATCATGTTCTCAATAAAGTTATTGCAGAAAACTTCCCCAATCTCACAGGGGACCCCATCCAGGTAACCGAAGCCTATAGGACACCTGGCAGGCCAGACCCCAGGAAAGCCACCCCAAGGCACATAATATTCAAGACTACAGACTTCAAGATTAAAGAGCAAATTCTGAATTCAGCCAAAGCGAAGAAGGAAACTTTTTTCAATGGGAAGAGGATTAGAATAACATCCGACTTATCCACACAAACTTACCAAGCTCGAAGCGAGTGGAAGAACACCATCCAAGTACTCCAGAATAACAATTTACAACCTCGGATCAAATATCCAGCGAAATTGGAGTTCACATTCGAAGGGAGAACCAGATCTTTCCACACCAAAGAGGAGCTAAAGGAGTATGTGAATAAAAAACCAGCCCTACAGCGAATATTAAGAGGGGAACCCCACCCAACAGAGATCGTAAAAGACACACAGACAGAACCAGAAAGAAACTTCAATAGCCAAAGTCCAGCAGAAACACAAGCTCACTAAAGACAAGAAGAAAAAAAAAAAAAAAAAAAAAAAAGAAGAAGAAGAAAAAACAGCCCACCAAGAAAATGGAAGGAGAAAAAACACCCTTATCCTTGATCTCTTTAAATATAAATGGTTTAAACTCCCCGATAAAGAGGAGCAGACTGGCAGAATGGATTCGCAAACATAAAGTTGACATCTGCTGTCTACAAGAGACCCACCTTACAGCAAGGGACAAAAACAGGCTTCGAGTGAAAGGATGGAGCAAGATCTACCAAGCAAATGCATCCACCAAAACGGCAGGTGTAGCCATCCTGATCTCAGACAAGCTTGACTTCTCTTTAAAGTCCACTCAAAAAGACAAAGAAGGACACTACATATTAATACAAGGAAAAATACAGAATCAAGAAATCACGGTGATAAATGTATACTCACCAAACAAAAGAGGCCCGACATATGTCAAGCAAATTCTCAAAGAATTACAGAGCAAGATAGACGCAAACACAATCATAGTGGGTGACTTTAATACTCCTCTCTCTCCAAGAGACAGATCCAACACCCAGAGGATTAGTAAGGGAGCTGAGGACCTACACAACACCATTTCCCAATGGATCTAACAGACCTATATAGAACTTTTCACCCCACAGAGACCCAATACACCTTCTTTTCAGCAGCCCATGGATCATATTCCAAAATAGACCACGTCATAGCCCACACAAAGACCTCAGCAAATACAAAAGTATTGACGTCATCCCATGTATTATATCTGATCACAGTGGATTAAAGGTAACCCTCAACAACAAAGGATACCACAGAGCCTATACACACTCTTGGAGGCTAAACCCCACGCTGCTATCCAACACTTGGGCCACAGATCAAATTAAAGATGAAATCAAGGAATTCATAAGCCACAATGACAAGAAAACACATCACAAAGAAACCTATGGGACACAGCTAAGGCAGTACTGAGGGGCAAGATCATTGCACTCAGCACCCACATTAAAAGAATGGAAGCAGAGCAGGTGAATACCCTCACGATGAAACTAAAACAACTGGAGAAACAAGAAATGACAGAATCTAAAACGACTAGGAGGGGAGAGATCACAAAGATTAAAGAAGAGATAAATCTGATTGAAAATAGAAAGACCATTCAACAAATAAATAAGACTAAAAGCTGGTTCTTTGAGAAAATAAACAAATTGACAGACCCCTTGCAAGACTTACAAAAAAAAGAAGAGAAGAGACTCATATTCGTAAAATCAGGGACTCCACAGGAAAAATTACAACAAGTACACACGATATTCAAACAATCATAAGGAGCTATTTCCCAAAACCTCTACTCAGCAAAAAACAATAATTCTACAGAAATGGATCAATTCTAGAGAAGTACAAACTGCCCAAACTGAACCAAGAAGAAATAAATCAGCTAAATAAACCAATAACTTACGGTGAGATACAGGAGGTAATCAAGAACCTCCCTACTAAGAAAAGCCCAGGCCCAGATGGATTCACCAACGAATTCTACAAAACCTTTAGTGAGGAGCTAACTCCAATACTCCTCAAACTCTTCCGCGAAATAGAAATGGAGGGAGAAATCCCTAACTCATTCTACGAAGCTAATATCATACTAATTCCCAAACCAGGCAAAGACCCAACAAAAAAAGAGAACTACAGACCAATATCACTAATGAACACAGATGCAAAGCTCCTCAATAAAATATTAGCTAATAGGATCCAGAAAGTGATCAAGAATATCATACATCATGACCAAGTAGGCTCATCCCTCAGTCACAAGGATGGTTCAACATCTGTAAATCAATCAACGTAATTCACCACATAAACAGAACTAAAATCAAGAATCACATTGTTATCTCAGTCGATGCCCAAAAAGCCTTTGACAAAATACAACATCCATACCTATTAAAAGCTTTGGAGAGAACAGGAATAGATGGAACATGTCCTCAAAACAATAAAAGCCATATACAACAGACCAACTGCTAATATCATATTAAATGGAGAGAAACTTAAGTCATTCCCCCTAAAATCAGGAACAAGACAAGGATGCCCACTCTCCCCACTTCTGTTCAACATAGTGCTGGAATCCCTAGCCATAGCAATAAGGCAAGAGGAGGACATCAAAGGGATCCACATCGGCAAGGAAGAAATCAAGTTATCCCTATTCGCAGACGACATGATCTGTATCTGAAGGACCCAAAAACCTCAGTACCCAAACTCTACACCTAATAAACCAATTTGGCAAAGTAGCAGGATACAAAATCAACCCACAAAAGTCAGCAGCTTTTCTGTACACCAGCAATAGACAAACAGAAAAGGAAATTATGGAAACAATTCCATTTACAGTAGCCAAAAAAGAATAAAGTACCTAGGGATCAACTTAACCAAGGACGTGACGGACCTATTCAATGAAAACTACAAAAATCTAATAAGGGAAATCAAAGAAGACACAAGGAGATGGAAAGACCTCCCATGCTCATGGGTAGGCAGAATCAATATAGTGAAAATGGCCATATTGCCCAAATTGTTATACAAATTCAATGCAATACCTATCAAAATCCCAGCCACATTCTTCACTGAAATAGAGAAACCAATCCATAAATTCATATGGAACAGCAAAAAACCTAGAATAGCCAAAGCAATTCTAGGCAAAAAAAGCAATGCAGGAGGTATCACAATACCTGACTTCAAGATCTACTACAAGGCCATCATAACAAAAACAGCATGGTATTGGTATAAAAACAGATCGGAAGACCCAATGGATTAGAACTGAAGACCCAGAAATAAAACCGCACTCTTACAGCCAACTGATATTCGACAAAGGAGCTAAAAATATACAATGGAATAAACAT
>NW_025956759.1:0-55009 GCF_023159225.1 Perognathus longimembris pacificus | reverse complement strand
TACATTATCCTTCCCCTGTGTAATTACCTTAACAAGCTCCAGCTGTTTTTATTCGGTTTACTCCCTGATATAAAGCTGCCAACCCCCTTCGTAAGTGCAAGTCTTAATGAGTTTTTTTCTCTGTTCCCTCACCTCAATCCAGATTCTTTTGGGGAGTTACCAGTACAGTAACCATACCAGGATGTACTGATTTTATTAAGGTACTGCTTCCTTAATCTCAGTGGAGATATTTACTGATAAACAGCTACTTGTGTAGCATTTCATGTCGTTCCTAAATGAGCTTTTATCTCTCTCCCCCTCACCACAAATCAGATTCTTCTGAGGAGTTCCCAGTACATTATCCTTTCCCCTGTGTAATTACCTTAACAAGCTCCAGCTGTTTTTATTCTCAGAATGTTTACTCCCTGATATACAGCTGCCTACCCCCTTCGTAAGTGCAGGTCCTAAATGAGCTTTTTTCTCTGTTCCCTCACCACAATCCAGATTCTTTTGGGGAGTTACCAGTACAGTAACCATACCAGGAAGTAGTTAATTTATTAAGCTACTGCTTTCCTTAATCTCAGTGGAGATATTTACTGATAAACAGCTACTTGTGTAGCATTTTCATGTCGTTCCTAAATGAGCTTTTATCTCTCTCCCCTCACCACAAATCATATTCTTTTGACGAGTTCCCAGTACGTTATCCTTTCCCCTGTGTAATTACCTTAACAAGCTCCAGCTGTTTTTATTTTCAGAAGGGATATTCCCTGATATACAGCTGCCTACCCCCTTCGTTAGTGCAGGTCCTAAATGAGCTTTTTTCTCTGTTCCCTCACCACAATCCAGATTCTTTTGGGTAGTTACCAGTACAGGAACCATACCAGGAAGTCATTAATTTATTAAGCTACAGCATTTTTTTTTTTTTTTTTGGCCAGTCCTGGGCCTTGGACTCAGGGCCTGAGCACTGTCCCTGGCTTATTCCCGCTCAAGGAGAGGACTCTGCCACTTGAGCCACAGCGCCGCTTCTGGCCGTTTTCTGTATATGTGGTGCTGGGGAATCGAACCTAAGGCCTCGTGTATCCGAGGCAGGCACTCTTGCCACTAGGCTATATCCCCAGCCCCAGCTTTTCTTAATCTCAGTGGAGATATTTACTGTTAAACAGCTACCTATGCAGCATTTTCATGTCGTTCCTAAATGAGATTTTATCTCTCCCCCCTCACCACAAATCAGATTCTTCTGAGGAGTTCCCAGTACATTATCCTTTCCCTTGTGTAATTACCTTAACAAGCTCCGGCTGTTTTTTATTCTCAGATGGGATACTCCCCTGATATACACCTGCCTACCCCCTTCGTAAGTGCAGCTCCTATATGAGCTTTTTTCTCTGTTCCCTCACCACAATCCAGATTCTTTTGGTGAATTACCAGTACCGTAACCATACCAGGACGTACATAATTTATTAAGCTACTGCTTTTCTTAATCTCAGTGGAGATATTTACTGATAAACAGCTACCTATGCAGCATTTTCATGTCGTTCCTAAATGAGCTTTTATCTCTCTCCTCTCACCACTAATCAAATTCTCTGAGGAGTTCCCAGTACATTATCCTTTCCCCTGTGTAATTACCTTAACAAGCTCCAGCTCTTTTTATTCTTAGAAGGTTTACTCCCTGATATACAGCTGCCTACCCCCTTCGTAAGTGCAGGTCCTAAATGAGCTTTTTTGTCTGTTCCCTCACCACAATCCAGATCTTTTGGGGAGTTACCAGTACAGTAACCATACCAGGAAGTACTTAATTTATTAAGCTACTGCTTTTCTTAATCTCAGTGGAGATATTTACTGATAAACAGCTACCTACGCAGCATGTTCATGTCGTTCCTAAATGAGCTTTTATCTCTCTCCCCTCACCACAAATCAGATTCTTCTGAGGACTTCCCAGTACATTATCCTTTCCCTTGTGTAATTACCTTAACAAGCTCCAGCTGTTTTTATTCTCAGAAGTTTTACTCCCTCATATACAGCTGCCTACACCCTTCGTAAGTGCAGGTCCTAAATGAGCTTTTTCTCTGTTCCCTCACCACAATCCAGATTCTTTTGGGGAGTTACCAGTACAGTAACCATACCAGGAAGTACTTAATTTATTAAGCTACTGCTTTTTTTAATCTCAAGTGGAGATATTTACTGATGAACAGCTACTATGCAGCATTTTCATGTCGTTCCTAAATGAGCTTTTATCTCTCTCCCCTCACCACAAATCAGATTCTTCTGAGGAGTTCCCAGTACATATCCTTTCCTCTGTGTAATTACCTTAACAAGCTCCAGCTGTTTTTATTCTCAGAAGGGATACTCCCTGATATATAGCTGCCTTTTTCATTCGTAAGTGCAGGTCCTAATGAGCTTTTATCTCTGTTCCCTCAGCACAGTCCAGATTCTTTTGGGGAGTTACCAGTACAGTAACCATACCAGGAAGTACTTAATTTATTAAGCTACTGCTTTTTCTTAATCTCAGTGGAGATATTTACTGATAAACAGCTACCTACGCAGCATGTTCCTGTCCTTGCTAAATGAGCTTTTATCTCTCTCCCCCTCACCACAAATCAGATTCTTCTGAGGAGTTCCCAGTACATTATCCTTTCCCCTGTGTAAATTACCTTAACAAGCTCCAGCTGTTTTTATTCTCAGAAGGGATACTAACTGATATACAGCTGCCTACCCCCTTCGAAAGTGCAGGTCCTAAATGAGCTTTTTTCTCTTTTCGCTCACCACAATCCAGATTCTTTTGGGAGTTACCAGTACAGTAACCATAACAGGAAGTACTTAATTTATTAAGCTACTGCTTTTCTTAATCTCAGTGGAGATATTTACTGATAAACAGCTACCTATGCAGCATTTTCATGTCGTTCCTAAATGAGCTTTTATCTCTCTCCCCTCACCACAAATCAGATTCTTCTGAGGAGTTCCCAGTACATTATCCTTTCCCTTGTGGAATTACCTTACAAGCTCCAGCTGTTTTTATTCTCAGAAGGTTTACTCCCTGATATACAGTGCCTACCCCATTCGTAAGTGCAGGTCCTAAATGAGTTTTTTTCTCTGTTCCCTCACCTCAATGCAGATTCTTTTGGGGAGTTACCAGTACAGTAACCATACCAGGAAGTACTTATTTTATTAAGGTACTGCTTTCCTTAATCTCAGTGGAGATATTTACTGATAAACAGCTACCTGTGTAGCATTTTCATGTCGTTCCTAAATGAGCTTTTATCTCTCTCCCCTCACCACAAATCAGATTCTTCTGAGGAGTTCCCAGTACGTTATCCTTTCCCCTGTGTAATTACCTTATCAAGCTCCAGCTGTTTTTATTTTCAGAAGGGATATTCCCTGATATACAGCTGCCTACCACCTTCGTTAGTGCAGGTCCTAAATGAGCTTTTTTCTCTGTTCCCTCACCACAATCCAGATTCTTTTGGGTAGTTACCAGTACAGGAACCATACCAGGAAGTCATTAATTTATTAAGCTACAGCTTTTTTTTTTTTTTTTTTTTTTTTTTTTTTTTTTTTTTTTTTTGCCAGTCCTGGGCCTTGGACTCAGGGCCTGAGCACTGTCCCTGGCTTCTTCCCGCTCAAGGAGAGGACTCTGCCACTTGAGCCACAGCGACGCTTCTGGCCGTTTTCTGTATATGTGGTGCTGGGAATCGAACCTAAGGCTCGTGTATCCGAGGCAGGCACTCTTGCCACTAGGCTATATCCCCAGCCCCAGCTTTTCTTAATCTCAGTGGAGATATTTACTGTTAAACAGCTACCTATGCAGCATTTTCATGTCGTTCCTAAATGAGATTTTATCTCTCCCCCCTCACCACAAATCAGATTCTTCTGAGGAGTTCCCAGTACATTATCCTTTCCCTTGTGTAATTACCTTAACAAGCTCGGCTGTTTTTATTCTCAGAAGGGATTACTCCCTGATATACACCTGCCTACCCCCTTCGTAAGTGCAGCTCCTATATGAGCTTTTTTCTCTGTTCCCTCACCACAATCCAGATTCTTTTGGTGAATTACCAGTACAGTAACCATACCAGGAAGTACTTAATTTATTAAGCTACTGCTTTTCTTAATCTCAGTGGAGATATTTACTGATAAACAGCTACCTATGCAGCATTTTCATGTCGTTCCTAAATGAGCTTTTATCTCTCTCCTCTCACCACTAATCAAATTCTTCTGAGGAGTCCCCAGTACATTATCCTTTCCCCTGTGTAATTACCTTAACAAGCTCCAGCTATTTTTATTCTTAGAAGGTTTACTCCCTGATATACAGCTGCCTAACCCCTTCGTAAGTGCAGGTCCTAAATGAGCTTTTTTATCTGTTCCCTCACCACAATCCAGATTCTTTTGGGGAGTTACCAATACAGTAACCATACCAGGAAGTACTTAATTTATTAATCTACTGCTTTTCTTAATCTCAGTGGAGATATTTACTGATAAACAGCTACCTAAGCAGCATTTGCATGTCGTTTCTCAATGAGCTTTTATCTCTCTCCCTCACCACCAATCAGATTCTTCTGAGGAGTTCCCAGTACATTATCCTTTCCCCTGTGTACTTACCTTAACAAGCTCCAGCTGTTTTTATTCTCAGAAGGGATACTCGCTGATATACAGCTGCCTAACCCCTTCGTAAGTGCAGGTCCTACATGAGCTTTTTTCTCTGTTCCCTCACCACAATCCAGATTCTTTTGTGGAGTTACCAGTACAGTAACCATACCAGGAAGTACTTAATTTATTAAGCTACTGCTTTTCTTAATCTCAGTGGAGATATTTTACTGATAAACAGCTACCTACGCAGCATGTTCATGTCGTTCCTAAATGAGCTTTTATCTCTCTCCCCTCAACACAAATCAGATTCTTCTGAGGAGTTCCCAGTACATTATCCTTTCCCCTGTGTAATTACCTTAACAAGCTCCAGCTGTTTTTATTCTCAGAAGGTTTACTCCCTGATATACAGCTGCCTACCCCATTCGAAAGTGAAGGTCCTAAATGAGCTTTTTTCTCTGTTCCCTCACCACAATCCAGATTCTTTTGGGGAGTTACCAGTACAGTAACCATACCAGGAAGTACATAATTTATTAAGCTACTGCTTTTCTTAATCTCAGTGGAGATATTTACTGATAAACAGCTACCTACGCAGCATTTTCTTATCGTTCCTAAATGAGCTTTTATCTCTCTCTTCCTCACCACAAATCAGATTCTTTTGAGGATTTCCCAGTACATTATACTTTCCCCTGTGTAATTACCTTAACAAGCTCCAGCTGTTTTCATTCTCTGAAGGTTTACTCCCTGATATACAGCTGCCTACCCCCTTCGGAAGTGCAGGTCCAGATTCTTTTGGGGAGTTACCAGTACAGTAACCATACCAGGAAGTACTTAATTTATTAAGCTACTGCTTTTCTTAATCTCAGTGGAGATATTTACTGATAAACAGCTACCTACGCAGCATGTTCATGTCGTTCCTAAATGAGCTTTTATCTCTCTCCACTCACCACAAATCAGATTCTTCTGAGGAGTTCCCAGTACATTATCCTTTCCCCTGTGTAATTACCTTAACAAGCTCCAGCTGTTTTTATTATCAGAAGGTTTACTCCCTGATATACAGCTTGCTGCCCCCTTCGTAATTGCAGGTCCAGATTCTTTTCGGGAGTTACCAGTACAGTAACCATACCAGGAAGTACTTAATTTATTAAGCTACTGCTTTTCTTAATCTCAGTTGAGATATTTACTGATAAACAGCTACTTATGCAGCATTTTCATGTCGTTGCTAAATGAGCTTTTATCTCTCTCCCCCTCAACACAAATCAGATTCTTCTGAGGAGTTCCCAGTACATTATCCTTTCCCCTGTGTAATTACCTTAACAAGCTCCAGCTGTTTTTATTCTCAGAAGGGATACTCCCTGATAAACAGCTGCCTACACCCCTTCGTAAGTGCAGGTCCTAAATGAGCTTTTTTCTCTGTTCCCTCACCACAATCCAGATTCTTTTGGGGAGTTACCAGAACAGTAACCATACTAGGAAGTACTTAATTTATTAAGCTACTGCTTTTCTTCATCTCAGTGGAGATATTTACTGATAAACAGCTATCTATGCAGCTGTTCATGTAGTTCCTAAATGAGCTTTTATCTCTATCCCCTCACCACTAATCAGATTCTTCTGAGGAGTTCCCAGTACATTATCCTTTCCACTGTGTAATTACCTTCACAAGCTCCAGCTGTTTTTATTCTCAGAAGGTTTACTCCCTGATATACAGCTGCCTACCCCCTTCGTAAGTGCTGGTCCTAAATGAGCTTTATTCTCTGTTCCTTCACCACAATCCAGATTCTTTTGTGGAGTTACCAGTATAGTGACCATACCAGGAAGTACTTAATTTATTAAGCTACTACTGTTCTTAATCTCAGTGGAGATATTTACTGATAAGCAGCTACATATGCAGCATATTCATGAGCTTTTATCTCTCTCCCCTCACCACAAATCAGATTCTTCCGAGGAGTTCCCAGTACATTATCCTTTCCCATGTGTAATTACCTTAACAAGCTCCAGCTGTTTTTATTCTCAGAAGGGACACTACCTGATATACAGCTGCGTACCCCCTTCGTAAGAGCAGGTCCTAAATGAGCTTTTTTCTCTGTTCCCTCACCACAATCCAGATTCTTTTGGGGAGTTACCAGTACAGTAACCATACCAGGAAGTACTTAATTTATTAAGCTACTGCTTTTCTTAATCTCAGTGGAGATATTTACTGATAAACAGCTACCTATGCAGCATGTTCATGTCGTTCCTAAATGAGCTTTTATCTCTCTCCCCTCACCACAAATCAGATTCTTCTGAGGAGTTCCCAGTACATTATCCTTTCCCCTGTGTAATTACCTTAACAAGCTCCAGCTGTTTGTATTCTCAGAAGGGATACTCCCTGATATACAGCTGCCTACCCGATTCGTAAGTGCAGGTCCTAAGTGAGCTTTTTTCTCTGTTACCTCACCACAATCCAGATTCTTTTGGGGAGTTACCAGTAGAGTAACCATACCAGGAAGTACTTAATTTATTAAGCTACTGCTTTTCTTAATCTCAGTGGAGATATTTACTGATAAACAGCTACCTACGCAGCATTTTCATGTCGTTCCTAATTGAGCATTTATCTCTCACCCCTCACCACAAATCAGATTCTTCTGAGGAGTTCCCAGTACATTATCCGTTCCCCTGTGTAATTACCTTAACAAGCTACAGCTGTTTTTATTCTCAGAAGGGACACTCCCTGATATACAGCTGCCTACCACCTTTGTAAGTGCAGGTCTTAATGAGTTTTTTCTCTGTTCCCTCACCACAATCCAGATTCTTTTGGGGAGATACCAGTACAGTAACCATACCAGGAAGTACTTAATTTATTAAGCTACTGCTTTCTTAATCTCAGTGGAGATATTTACTGATAAACAGCTACCGATGCAGCATGTTCATGTCGTTTCTAAATGAGCTTTTATCTCTCTCCCCTCACCACAAACCAGATTCTTCTGAGGAGTTCCCAGTACATTATTCTTTCCCCTGTGTAATTACCTTAACAAGCTCCAGCTGTTTTTATTCTCAGAAGGTTTACTCCCTGATATACAGCTGCCTACCCCCTTCTTAAGTGCAGGTCCTAAATGAGCTTTTTTCTCTGTTCCCTCACCACAATCCAGATTCTATTGGGGAGTTACCAGTACAGTAACTATACCAGGAAGTACATAATTTATTAAGCTACTGCTTTTCTTAATCTCAGTGGAGATATTTACTGATAAACAGCTACCTATGCAGCATTTTCATGTCGTTCCTAAATGAGCTTTTATCTCTCTCCTCTCACCACTAATCAAATTCTTCTGAGGAGTTCCCAGTACATTATCCTTTCCCCTGTGTAATTACCTTAACAAGCTCCAGCTCTTTTTATTCTTAGAAGGTTTACTCCCTGATATACAGCTGCCTACCCCCTTCGTAAGTGCAGGTCCTAAATGAGCTTTTTTATCTGTTCCCTCACCACAATCCAGATTGTTTTGGGGAGTTACCAGTACAGTAACCATACCAGGAAGTACTTAATTTATTAAGCTACTGCTTTTCTTAATTTCAGTGGAGATATTTACTGATAAACAGCTACCTACGCAGCATGTTCATGTCGTTCCTAAATGAGCTTTTATCTCTCTCCCCTCACCACAAATCAGATTCTTCTGAGGACTTCCCAGTACATTATCCTTTCCCTTGTGTAATTACCTTAACAAACTCCAGCTGTTTTTATTCTCAGAAGGTTTACTCCCTGATATACAGCTGCCTACCCCCTTCGTAAGTGCAGGTCCTAAATGAGCTTTTTCTCTGTTCCCTCACCACAATCCAGATTCTTTTGGGGAGTTACCAGTACAGTAACCATACCAGGAAGTACTTAATTTATTAAGCTACTGCTTTTCTTCATCTCAGTGGAGATATTTACTGATAAACAGCTACCTACACAGCATGTTCATGTCGTTCCTAAATGAGCTTTTATCTCTCTCCCCTCACCAAAAATCAGATTCTTCTGAGGAGTTCGCAGTACATTATCCTTTCCCCTGTGTAATAACCTTAACAAGCTCCAGCTGTTTTTATTCTCAGAAGGGATACTCCCTGATATATAGCTGCCTTTTCCATTCGTAAGTGCAGGTCCTAAGGAGCTTTTATCTCTGTTCCCTCAGCACAGTCCAGATTCTTTTGGGGAGTTACCAGTACAGTAACCATACCAGGAAGTACTTAATTTATTAAGCTACTGCTTTTCTTAATCTCAGTGGAGATATTTACTGATAAACAGCTACCTACGCAGCATGTTCCTGTCCTTGCTAAATGAGCTTTTATCTCTCTCCCCTCACCACAAATCAGATTCTTCTGAGGAGTTCCCAGTACATTATCCTTTCCCCTGTGTAATTACCTTATCAAGCTCCAGCTGTTTTTATTCTCAGAAGGGATACTAACTGATATACAGCTGCCTACCCCCTTCGAAAGTGCAGGTCCTAAATGAGCTTTTTTCTCTTTTCGCTCACCACAATCCAGATTCTTTTGGGAGTTACCAGTACAGTAACCATAACAGGAAGTACTTAATTTATTAAGCTACTGCTTTTCTTAATCTCCGTGGAGATATTTACTGATAAACAGCTACCTATGCAGCATTTTCATGTCGTTCCTAAATGAGCTTTTATCTCTCTCCCCTCACCACAAATCAGATTCTTCTGAGGAGTCCCCAGTACATTATCCTTTCCCTTGTGGAATTACCTTAACAAGCTCCAGCTGTTTTTATTCTCAGAAGGTTTACTCCCTGATATACAGTGCCTACCCCATTCGTAAGTGCAGGTCCTAAATGAGTTTTTTTCTCTGTTCCCTCACCTCAATCCAGATTCTTTTGGGGAGTTGCCAGTACAGTAACCATACCAGGAAGTACTTATTTTATTAAGGTACTGCTTTCCTTAATCTCAGTGGAGATATTTACTGATAAACAGCTACCTGTGTAGCATTTTCATGTCGTTCCTAAATGAGCTTTTATCTCTCTCCCCTCACCACAAATCAGATTCTTCTGAGGAGTTCCCAGTACGTTATCCTTTCCCCTGTGTAATTACCTTAACAAGCTCCAGCTGTTTTTATTTTCAGAAGGGATATTCCCTGATATACAGCTGCCTACCCCCTTCGTTAGTGCAGGTCCTAAATGAGCTTTTTTCTCTGTTCCCTCACCACAATCCAGATTCTTTTGGGTAGTTACCAGTACAGGAACCATACCAGGAAGTCATTAATTTATTAAGCTACAGCTTTTTTTTTTTTTTTTTTTTTCTTTTTTTGGCCAGTCCTGGGCCTTGGACTCAGGGCCTGAGCACTGTCCCTGGCTTCTTCCCGCTCAAGGAGAGGACTCTGCCACTTGAGCCACAGCGCCGCTTCTGGCCGTTTTCTGTATATGTGGTGCTGGGAATCGAACCTAAGGCCTCGTGTATCCGAGGCAGGCACTCTTGCCACTAGGCTATATCCCCAGCCCCAGCTTTTCTTAATCTCAGTGGAGATATTTACTGTTAAACAGCTACCTATGCAGCATTTTCATGTCGTTCCTAAATGAGATTTTATCTCTCCCCCCTCACCACAAATCAGATTCTTCTGAGGAGTTCCCAGTACATTATCCTTTCCCTTGTGTAATTACCTTAACAAGCTCCGGCTGTTTTTATTCTCAGAAGGGATACTCCCTGATATACACCTGCCTAACCCCTTCGTAAGTGCAGCTCCTATATGAGCTTTTTTCTCTGTTCCCTCACCACAATCCAGATTCTTTTGGTGAATTACCAGTACAGTAACCATACCAGGAAGTACTTAATTTATTAAGCTACTGCTTTTCTTAATCTCAGTGGAGATATTTACTGATAAACAGCTACCTATGCAGCATTTTCATGTCGTTCCTAAATGAGCTTTTATCTCTCTCCTCTCACCACTAATCAAATTCTTCTGAGGAGTTCCCAGTACATTATCCTTTCCCCTGTGTAATTACCTTAACAAGCTCCAGCTATTTTTATTCTTAGAAGGTTTACTCCCTGATATACAGCTGCCTAACCCCTTCGTAAGTGCAGGTCCTAAATGAGCTTTTTTATCTGTTCCCTCACCACAATCCAGATTCTTTTGGGGAGTTACCAGTACAGTAACCATACCAGGAAGTACTTAATTTATTAAGCTACTGCTTTTCTTAATCTCAGTGGAGATATTTACTGATAAACAGCTACCTAAGCAGCATTTTCATGTCGTTTCTAAATGAGCTTTTATCTCTCTCCCCTCACCACCAATCAGATTCTTCTGAGGAGTTCCCAGTACATTATCCTTTCCCCTGTGTACTTACCTTAACAAGCTCCAGCTGTTTTTATTCTCAGAAGGGATACTCGCTGATATACACCTGCCTAACCCCTTCGTAAGTGCAGGTCCTACATGAGCTTTTTTCTCTGTTCCCTCACCACAATCCAGATTCTTTTTTGGAGTTACCAGTACAGTAACCATACCAGGAAGTACTTAATTTATTAAGCTACTGCTTTTCTTAATCTCAGTGGAGATATTTACTGATAAACAGCTACCTACGCAGCATGTTCATGTCGTTCCTAAATGAGCTTTTATCTCTCTCCCCTCACCACAAATCAGATTCTTCTGAGGAGTTCCCAGTACATTATCCTTTCCCCTGTGTAATTACCTTAACAAGCTCCAGCTGTTTTTATTCTCAGAAGGTTTACTCCCTGATATACAGCTGCCTACCCCATTCGAAAGTGAAGGTCCTAAATGAGCTTTTTTCTCTGTTCCCTCACCACAATCCAGATTCTTTTGGGGAGTTACCAGTACAGTAACCATAGCAGGAAGTACTTAATTTATTAAGCTACTGCTTTCCTTAATCTCAGTGGAGATATTTACTGATAAACAGCTACCTACGCAGCATGTTCATGTCGTTCCTAAATGAGCTTTTATCTCTCTCCACTCACCACAAATCAGATTCTTCTGAGGAGTTCCCAGTACATTATCCTTTCCCCTGTGTAATTACCTTAACAAGCTCCAGCTGTTTTTATTATCAGAAGTTTTACTCCCTGATATACAGCTGCCTACCCCCTTCGTACGTGCAGGTCCAGATTCTTTTGGGGAGTTACCAGTACAGTAACTATACCAGGAAGTACTTAATTTATTAAGCTACTGCTTTTCTTAATCTCAGTGGAGATATTTACTGATAAACAGCTACCTATGCAGCATTTTCATGTCGTTCCTAAATGAGCTTTTATCTCTCTCCTCTCACCACAAATCAAATTCTTCTGAGGAGTTCCCAGTACATTATCCTTTCCCCTGTGTAATTACCTTAACAAGCTCCAGCTGTTTTTATTCTTAGAAGGTTTACTCCCTGATATACAGCTGCCTACCCCCTTCGTAAGTGCAGGTCCTAAATGAGCTTTTTTCTCGGTTCCCTCACCACAATCCAGATTCTTTGGGGAGTTACCAGTACAGTAACCATACCAGGAAGTACATAATTTATTAAGCTACTGCTTTTCTTAATCTCAGTGGAGATATTTACTGATAAACAGCTACCTACGCAGCATTTTCTTATCGTTCCTAAATGAGCTTTTATCTCTCTCTCCTCACCACAAATCAGATTCTTTTGAGGATTTCCCAGTACATTATCCTTTCCCCTGTGTAATTACCTTAACAAGCTCCAGCTGTTTTCATTCTCAGAAGGTTTACTCCCTGATATACAGCTGCCTACCCCCTTCGGAAGTGCATGTCCAGATTCTTTTGGGGAGTTACCAGTACAGTAACCATACCAGGAAGTACTTAATTTATTAAGCTACTACTTTTCTTAATCTCAGTGGAGATATTTACTGATAAACAGCTACCTACGCAGCATGTTCATGTCGTTCCTAAATGAGCTTTTATCTCTCTCCACTCACCACAAATCAGATTCTTCTGAGGAGTTCCCAGTACATTATCCTTTCCCCTGTGTAATTACCTTAACAAGCTCCAGCTGTTTTTATTCTCAGAAGGGATACTCCCTGATAAACAGCTGCCTACACCCTTCGTAAGTGCAGGTCCTAAATGAGCTTTTTTCTCTGTTCCCTCACCACAATCCAGATTCTTTTGGGGAGTTACCAGAACAGTAACCATACTAGGAAGTACTTAATTTATTAAGCTACTGCTTTTCTTCATCTCAGTGGAGATATTTACTGATAAACAGCTATCTATGCAGCTGTTCATGTAGTTCCTAAATGAGCTTTTATCTCTATCCCCTCACCACTAATCAGATTCTTCTGAGGAGTTCCCAGTACATTATCCTTTCCACTGTGTAATTACCTTCACAAGCTCCAGCTGTTTTTATTCTCAGAAGGTTTACTCCCTGATATACAGCTGCCTACCCCCTTCGTAAGTGCTGGTCCTAAATGAGCTTTATTCTCTGTTCCTTCACCACAATCCAGATTCTTTTGTGGAGTTACCAGTATAGTGACCATACCAGGAAGTACTTAATTTATTAAGCTACTACTGTTCTTAATCTCAGTGGAGATATTTACTGATAAGCAGCTACATATGCAGCATATTCATGAGCTTTTATCTCTCTCCCCTCACCACAAATCAGATTCTTCCGAGGAGTTCCCAGTACATTATCCTTTCCCATGTGTAATTACCTTAACAAGCTCCAGCTGTTTTTATTCTCAGAAGGGACACTACCTGATATACAGCTGCGTACCCACTTCGTAAGTGCAGGTCCTAAATGAGCTTTTTTCTCTGTTCCCTCACCACAATCCAGATTCTTTTGGGGAGTTACCAGTACAGTAACCATACCAGGAAGAACTTAATTTATTAATCTACTGCTTTTCTTAATCTCAGTGGAGGTATTTACTGATAAACAGCTACCTATGCAGCATGTTCATGTCGTTCCTAAATTAGCTTTTATCTCTCTCCCCTCACCACAAATCAGATTCTTCTGAGGAGTTCCCAGAACATTATCCTTTCCCATATGTAATTACCTTAACAAGCTCCAGCTGTTTTTATTCTCAGAAGGGACACTCCCTGATATACAGCTGCCTACCCCCTTCGTAAGGGCAGGTCCTAAATGAGCTTTTTTCTCTGTTCCCTCACCACAATCCTGATTCTTTTTGGGAGTTACCAGTACAGTTACCATACCAGGAAGTACTTAATTTATTAAGCTACTGCTTTCCTTAATCTCAGTGGAGATATTTACTGATAAACAGCTATCTACGCAGCATGTTCATGTCGTTCCTAAATGAGCTTTTGTCTCTCTCCCCTAATCACAAATCAGATTCTTCTGAGTAGTTCCCAGTACATTATCCTTTAACCTGTGTAATTACCTTAACAAGCTCCAGCTGTTTTTATTCTCAGAAGGTTTACTCCCTGATACACAGCTGCCCACCCCCTTCGTAATTGCAGGTCCTAAATGAGCTTTTTTCTCTGTTCCCTCACCACAATCCAGATTCTTTTGGGGAGTTACCAGTACAGTAACCATACCAGGAAGTACTTAATTTATTAAGGTACTGCTTTTCTTAATCTCAGTGGAGATATTTACTGATAAACTGCTACTTATGCAGCATTTTCATATCGCTCCTGAATGAGCTTTTATCTCTCTCCACTCACCACAAATCAGATTCTTCTGTGGAGTTCCCAGTACATTATCCTTTCCCCTGTGTAATTACCTTAACAAGCTCCAGCTGTTTTTATTCTCAGAAGGGATACTCCCTGATATACAGCTGCCTACCCCCTTCGTAAGTGCAGGTCCTAAATAAGCTTTTTTCTCTGTTCCCTCACCACAATCCAGATTCTATTGGGGAGTTACCAGTACAGTAACTATACCAGGAAGTACTTAATTTATTAAGCTACTGCTTTTCTTAATCTCAGTGGAGATATTTACTGATAAACAGCTACCTACGCAGCATGTTCATGTCGTTCCTAAATGAGCTTTTATCTCTCTCCCCTCACCACAAATCAGATTCTTCTGAGGAGTTCCCAGTACATTATCCTTTCCCCTGTGTAATTACCTTAACAAGCTCCAGCTGTTTTTATTCTCAGAAGGGATATTCCCTGATATACAGCTGCCTACCCAATTCGTAAGTGCAGGTCCTAAATGAGCTTTTTTCTCTGTTCCCTCACCACAATCCAGATTCTTTTGGGGAGTTACCAGTACAGTAACCATACCAGGATGTACTTACTTTATTGAGCTACTGCTTTTCTTAATCTCAGTGGAGATATTTACTGATAAACAGCTACCTACGCAGCATGTTCATGCCGTTACTAAATGAGCTTTTATCTCTCTCCCCTCACCACAAATCAGATTCTTCTGAGGAGTTCCCAGTACATTATCCTTTCCCCTGTGTAATTACCTTAACATGCTCCAGCTGTTTTTATTCTCAGAAGGTTTACTCCCTGATATACAGCTGCCTACCCCCTTCGTAAGTGCAGGTCCTAAATGAGCTTTTTTCTCTGTTCCCTCACCACAATCCAGACTCTTTTGGGGAGTTATGAGTACAGTAACAACACCAGGAAGTACTTAATTTATTAACCTACTGCTTTTCTTAATCTCAGTGGAGATATTTACTGATAAACAGCTACCTATGCAGCATGTTCATGTCGTTCCTAAATGAGCTATATCTCTCTCCCCTCACCACAAATCAGATTCTTCTGAGGAGTTCCCAGTACATTATCCTTTCCCCTGTGGAATTACCTTAACAATCTCCAGCTGTTTTTATTCTCAGAAGGTTTACTCCCTGATATATAGCTGCCTACCCCCTTCGTAAGTGCAGGTCCTAAGGGAGCTTTTTTCTCTGTTCCCTCACCACAATCCAGATTCTTTTGGGGAGTTACCAGTACAGTAACCATACCAGGAAGTACTTAATTTATTAAGCTACTGCTTTTCTTAATCTCAGTGGAGATATTTACTGATAAACAGCTACCTATGCTGCATGTTGATGTCCTTAATAAATGAGCGTTTATCTCTCTCCCATCACCACAAATCAGATTCTTCTGAGGACTTCCCAGTACATTATCCTTTCCCCTGTGTAATTACCTTAACAAGCTCCAGTTGTTTTTATTCTCAGAAGGTTTACTCCCTGATATACAGCTGCCTACCCCCTTCGTAAGTGCGGGTCCTAAATGAGCTTTTTTCTCTGTTCCCTCACCACAATCCAGACTCTTTTGTGGAGTTATGAGTACAGTAACAACACCAGGAAGTACTTAATTTATTAACCTACTGCTTTTCTTAATCTCAGTGGAGATATTTACTGATAAACAGCTATCTATGAAGCATTTTCATGTCTTTCCTAAATGAGCTTTTATGTCTCTCCCCTCACCACGACTCAGATTCTTCTGAGGAGTTCCCAGTACATTATCCTTTCCCCTGTGTAATTACCTTAACAAGCTCCAGCTGTTTTTATTCTCAGAAGGGATACTCCCTGATATACAGCTGCCTACCCGCTAAGTATGTGCAGGTCCTAAATGAGCTTTTTCTCTGTTCCCTCACCACAATCCAGATTCTTTTGGGGAGTTACCAGTACAGTAACCATACCAGGAAGTACTTAAATTATTAAGCTACTGCTTTTCTTAATCTCAGTGGAGATATTTACTGATAAATATCTACCTACGCAGCATGTTCATGTCGTTTCTAAATGAGCTTTTATCTCTCTCCTCTCACCACAAATCAGATTCTTCTGAGGAGTTCCCAGTACATTATCCTTTCCCCTGTGTAATTACCTAAACAAGCTCCAGCTGTTTTTATTCTCAGAAGGTTTACTCCCTGATATACAGCTGCCAACCCCCGTCGTAAGTTCAGGTCCTAAATGAGCTTTTTTCTCTGTTCCCTCACCACAATCCAGATTCTTTTTGGGCAGTTACCAGTACAGTAACCATATCAGGAAGTACTTAATTTATTAAGCTAATGCTTTTCTTAATCTCAGTGGAGATATTTACTGATAAGCAGCTACCTATGCAGCATTTTCATGTCGTTCCTAAATGAGCTTTTGTCTCTCTCCCCTCACCACAAATCAGATTCTTCTGAGGAGTTCCCAGTACATTATCCTTTCCCCTGAGTAATTACCTTAACAAGCTCTAGCTGTTTTTATTCTCAGAAGGGATACTCCCTGATATACAGCTGCCTACCCCCTTCGTAAGTGCACGTCCTAAATGAGCTTTTTTCTCTGTTCCCTCACCACAATCCCGATTCTTTTGGGGAGTTACCAGTACAGTAACCATACCAGGAAGTACTTAACTTATTAAGCTACTGCTTTTCTTAATCTCAGTGGAGATATTTACTGATAAACAGCTACCTATGCAGCATGTTCATGTCGTTCCTAAATGAGCTTTTATCACTCTCACCTCACCACCAATCAGATTCTTCTGGAGAGTTCCCAGTACATTATCCTTTCCCCTGTGTAATTAACTTAACATGCTCCAGCTGTTTTTATTCTCAGAAGGGATACTCCCCGATATACAGCTGCCTACCCCCTTCGTAAGTGCAGGTCCTAAATGAGCTTATTTCTCTGTTGCCTCACCACAATCCATATTCTTTTGGGGAGATACCACTAGAGTAACCATACCAGGAAGTACTTAATTTATTAAGCTACTGCTTTTCTTAATCTCAGTGGAGATATTTACTGATAAACAGCTACCGATGCAGCATGTTCATGTGGTTCCTAAATGAGCTTTTATCTCTCTCCCCTCACCCCAAATCAGATTCTTCTGAGGAGTTCCCAGTACATTATTCTTTCCCCTGTGTAATTACATAACAAGCTCCAGCTGTTTTTATTCTCAGAAGGTTTACTCCCTGATATACAGCTTCCTACCCCCTTCTTAAGTGCAGGTCCTAAATGAGCTTTTTTCTCTGTTCCCTCACCACAATCCAGATTCTTTTGGGGAGTTACCAGTATAGTAACCATACCAGGAAGTACTTATTTTATTAAGCTACTGCTTTTCTTAATCTCAGTGGATATATTTACTGATAAACAGCTCCCTATGCAGCATTTTCATGTCGTTCCTAAATGAGCTTTTATCTCTCTCCCCTCACAACAAATCAGATTTTTCTGAGGAGTTCCCAGTACATTATCCTTTCCCCTGTGTAATTACCTTAACAAGCTCCAGGTGTTTTTATTCTCAGAAGGGATACTCCCTGATATACAGTTGCCTATCCCCTTCGCAAGTGCAGGTCCTAAATGAGCTTTTTTCTCTGTTCCCTTACCACAATCCAGATTCTTTTTGGGAGTTACCAGTACAGTAACCATACCAGGAAGTACTTAATTTATTAAGCTACTGCTTTTCTTCATCTCAGTATAGATATTTACTGATAAACAGCTATCTACGCAGCATGTTCATGTCGTTCTTAAATGAGCTTTTATCTCTCTCCCCTCACCACAAATCAGAATCTTCTGAGTAGTTCCCAGTACATTATCCTTTCCCCTGTGTAATTACCTTAACAAGCTCCAGCTGTTTTTATTCTCAGAAGGTTTATTCCCTGATATACCGCTGCCTACCCCCTTCATAATTGCAGGCCCTAAATGAGCTTTTTTCTCTCTTCTCTCACCACAATCCAGATTCTTATGGGGAGTTACCAGTACAGTAACCATACCAGGAAGTACTCAATTTATTAAGCTACTGCTTTTCTTAATCTCAGTGGATATATTTACTGATAAACAGCTACCTATGCAGCATTTTCATGTCGTTCCTAAATGAGCTTTTATCTCTCTCCCCTCACTACAAATCAGATTCTTCTGAGGAGTTCCCAGTACATTTTCCTGTCCCCTGTGTAATTACCTTAACAAGCTCCAGCTGTTTTTATTCTCAGAAGGCATACTCCCTGATATAAAGCTGCCTACCCCCTTCTTAAGTGCAGGTCCTAAATGAGCTTTTTTCTCTGTTCCCTCACCACAATCCAGATTCTTTTGGGGAGTTACCAGTACAGTAACCATACCAGGAAGGACTTAATTTATTAAGCTACTGCTTTTCTTAATCTCAGTGGAGATATTTACTGATAAACAGCTACCTACACAGCATGTTCATGCCGTTCCTAAATGAGCTTTTATCTCCCTCTCCTCACCACAAATCAGATTCTTCTGAGGAGTTCCCATTACATTATCCTTTCCCCTGTGTAATTACCTTAAGAAGCTCCAGCTGTTTTTATTGTCAGAAGGGATACTCCCTGATATACAGCTGCCTACCACCTTCGTAACTGCACGTCCTAAATGAGCTTTTTTCTCTGTTCCCTCACCACAATCCAGATTCTTTTGGGGAGTTACCAGTACAGTAACCATACCAGGAAGTACTTAATTTATTAAGCTACTGCTTTTCTTAATCTCAGTGGAGATATTTACTGATAAACAGCTACCTACGCAGCATTTTCATGTCGTTCCTAAATTAGTTTTTATCTCTCTCCCCTCACCACAAATCAGATTCTTCTGAGGAGTTCCCAGAACATTATCCTTTCCCATGTGTAATTACCTTAACAAGCTCCAGCTGTTTTTATTCTCAGAAGGGACACTCCCTGATATACAGCTGCCTACCCCCTTCGTAAGGGCAGGTCCTAAATGAGCTTTTTTCTCTGTTCCCTCACCACAATCCTGATTCTTTTTGGGAGTTACCAGTACAGATACCATACCAGGAAGTACTTAATTTATTAAGCTACTGCTTTTCTTAATCTCAGTGGAGATATTTACTGATAAACAGCTATCTACGCAGCATGTTCATGTCGTTCCTAAATGAGCTTTTATCTCTCTCCCCTAATCACAAATCAGATTCTTCTGAGTAGTTCCCAGTACATTATCCTTTCCCCTGTGTAATTACCTTAACAAGCTCCAGCTGTTTTTATTCTCAGAAAGTTTACTCCCTGATACACAGCTGCCTAACCCCTTCGTAAGTGCAGGTCCTAAATGAGCTTTTTTCTCTGTTCCCTCACCACAATCCAGATTCTTTTGGGGAGTTACCAGTACAGTAACCACACCAGGAAGTACTTAATTTATTAAGCTACTGCTCTTCTTAATCTCAGTGGAGATATTTACTGATAACTAGCTACCTACGCAGCATTTTCAAGTCGTTCCTAAATGAGCTTTTATCTCTCTCCCTCACCACAAATCAGATTCTTCTGAGGAGTTCCCAGTACATTATCCTTTCCCCTGTGGAATTACCTTAACAATCTCCAGCTGTTTTTATTCTCAGAAGGTTTACTCCCTGATATATAGCTGCCTACCCCCTTCGTAAGTGCAGGTCCTAAGGGAGCTTTTTTCTCTGTTCCCTCACCACAATCCAGACTCTTTTGGGGAGTTATGAGTACAGTAACAACACCAGGAAGTACTTAATTTATTAACCTACTGCTTTTCTTAATCTCAGTGGAGATATTTACTGATAAACAGCTACCTATGCAGCATTTTCATGTCGTTCCTAAATGAGCTTTTATCTCTCTCCCCTCACCACTACTCAGATTCTTCTGAGGAGTTCCCAGTACATTATCCTTTCCCCTGTGTAATTACCTTAACAAGCTCCAGCTATTTTTATTCTCAGAAGCGATACTCCCTGATATACAGCTGCCTACCCGCTAAGTATGTGCAGGTCCTAAATGAGCTTTTTCTCTGTTCCATCACCACAATCCAGATTCTTTTGGGGAGTTACCAGTACAGTAACCATACCAGGAAGTACTTAATTTATTAAGCTACTGCTTTTCTTAATCTCAGTGGAGATATGTACTGATAAACAGCTACCTATGCAGCATTTTCATGTCGTTCCTAAATGAGCTTTTATCTCTCCCCTCACCACAAATCAGATTCTTCTGAGGAGTTCCCAGTACATTATCCTTTCGCCTGTGTAAATACCTTAACAAGCTCCAGCTGTTTTTTTTCTCAGAAGGGATACACCCTGATATACAGCTGCCTACCCCTTTCGTAAGTGCAGGTCCTAAATGAGCTTTTTTCTCTGTGCCCTCACCACAATCCAGATTCTTTTTGGGAGTTACCAGTACAGTAACCATACCAGGAAGTACTTAAATTATTAAGCTACTGCTTTTCTTAATCTCAGTGGAGATATTTACTGATAAAGATCTACCTACGCAGCATGTTCATGTCGTTTCTAAATGAGCTTTTATCTCTCTCCCCTCACCACAAATCAGATTCTTCTGAGGAGTTCCCAGTACATTATTCTTTCCCCTGTGTAATTACCTAAACAAGCTCCAGCTGTTTTTATTCTCAGAAGTTTTACTCCCTGATATACAGCTGCCAACCCCCTTCGTAAGTTCAGGTCCTAAATGAGCTTTTTTCTCTGTTCCCTCACCACAATCCAGATTCTTTTTGGGCAGTTACCAGTACAGTAACCATAGCAGGAAGTACTTAATTTATTAAGCTACTGCTTTTCTTAATCTCAGTGGAGATATTTACTGATAAGCAGCTACCTATGCAGCATTTTCATGTCGTTCCTAAATGAGCTTTTATCTCTCTCCCCTCACCACAAATCAGATTCTTCTGAGGAGTTCCCAGTACATTATCCTTTCCCCTGAGTAATTACCTTAACAAGCTCTAGCTGTTTTTATTCTCAGAAGGGATACTCCCTGATATACAGCTGCCTACCCCCTACGTAAGTGCACGTCCTAAATGAGCTTTTTTCTCTGTTCCCTCACCACAATCCCGATTCTTTTGGGGAGTTACCAGTACAGTAAGCATACCAGGAAGTACTTAACTTATTAAGCTACTGCTTTTCTTAATCTCAGTGGAGATATTTACTGATAAACAGCTACCTATGCAGCATGTTCATGTCGTTCCTAAATGAGCTTTTATCACTCTCACCTCACCACAAATCAGATTCTTCTGAGGAGTTCCCAGTACATTATCCTTTCCCCTGTGTAATTACCTTAACATGCTCCAGCTGTTTTTATTCTCAGAAGGGATACTCCCCGATATACAGCTGCCTACCCCCTGCGTAAGTGCAGGTCATAAATGAGCTTATTTCTCTGTTGCCTCACCACAATCCATATTCTTTTGGGGAGATACCACTACAGTGACCATACCAGGAAGTACTTAATTTATTAAGCTACTGTTTTTCTTAATCTCAGTGGAGATATTTACTGATAAACAGCTACCTATGCAGCATGTTCATGTCCTTAATAAATGAGCGTTTATCTCTCTCCCATCACCACAAATCAGATTCGTCTGAGGACTTCCCAGTACATTATCCTTTCCCCTGTGTAATTACCTTAACAAGCTCCAGGTTTTTTTATTCTCAGAAGGTTTACTACCTGATATACAGCTGCCTACCCCCTTCGTAAGTGCAGGTCCTAAATGAGCTTTTTTCTCTGTTCCCTCACCACAATCCAGATTCTTTTGGGGAGTTACCAGTACAGTAACCATACCAGGAAGTACTTAATTTATTAAGCTACTGCTTTTCTTTTCTCAGTGGAGATATTTACTGATAAACCGCTACCTACGCAGCATGTTCATGTCGGTCCAAAATGAGCTTTTATCTCTCTCCCCTCACCACAAATCAGATTCTTCTGAGGAGTTCCCAGTACATTATCCTTTCCCCTGTGGAATTATCTAAGCAATCTCCAGCTGTTTTTTTTCTCAGAAGGTTTACTCCCTGATATACAGCTGCCTACCCCCTTCGTAAGTGCGGGTCCAAAATGAGCTTTTTTCACTGTTCCCTCACCACAATCCAGATTCTTTTGGGGAGTTACCAGTACAGTAACCATACCAGGAATTACTTAATTTATTAAGCTACTGCTTTTCTTAAACTCAGTGGAGGTATTTACTGATAAACAGCTACCTATGCAGCAATTTCATGAGCTTTTATCTCTCTCCCTCACCACAAATCAGATTCTTCTGAGGAGTTCCCAGTACATTATCCTTTCCCCTGTGGAATTACCTTAACAATCTCCAGCTGTTTATATTCTCAGAAGGTTTACTCCCTGATATATAGCTGCCTACCCCCTTCGTAAGTGCAGGTCCTAAGGGAGCTTTTTTCTCTGTTCCCTCACCACAATCCAGATTCTTTTGGGGAGTTACCAGTACAGTAACCACACCAGGAAGTACTTAATTTATTAAGCTACTGCTTTTCTTCATCTCAGGGGAGATATTTACTGATAAACAGCTTCCTACGCAGCATGTTCATATCGTTCCTAAATGAGCTTTTATCTCTCTCCCCTCACCACAAATCAGATTCTTCTGAGGAGTTCCCAGTACATTATCCTTTCCCCTGTGTAATTGCCTTAACAAGCTCCAGCTGTTTTTATTCTCAGAAGGTTTACTCCCTGATATACTGCTGCCTACCCCTTTCGTAAGTGCAGGTCCTAAATGAGCTTTTTTCTCTGTTCCCTCACCACAATCCAGACTCTTTTGGGGAGTTATGAGTACAGTAACAACACCAGGAAGTACTTAATTTATTAACCTACTGCTTTTCTTAATCTCAGTGGAGATATTTACTGATGAACAGCTACCTATGCAGCATTTTCATGTCGTTCATAAATGAGCTTTTATCTCTCTCCCCTCACCACTACTCAGATTCTTCTGAGGAGTTCCCAGTACATTATCCTTTCCCCTGTGTAATTACCTTAACAAGCTCCAGCTATTTTTATTCTCAGAAGGGATACTCCCTGATATACAGCTGCCTACCCGCTAAGTATGTGCAGGTCCTAAATGAGCTTTTTCTCTGTTCCATCACCACAATCCAGATTCTTTTGGGGAGTTACCAGTACAGTAACCATACCAGGAAGTACTTAATTTATTAAGCTACTGCTTTTCTTAATCTCAGTGGAGATATTTACTGATAAAGAGCTACCTATGCAGCATTTTCATGTCGTTCCTAAATGAGCTTTTATCTCTCCCCTCACCACAAATCAGATTCTTCTGAGGAGTTCCCAGTACATTATCCTTTCGCCTGTGTAAATACCTTAACAAGCTCCAGATGTTTTTTTTCTCAGAAGGGATACACCCTGATATACAGCTGCCTACCCCTTTCGTAAGTGCAGGTCCTAAATGAGCTTTTTTCTCTGTGCCCTCACCACAATCCAGATTCTTTTTGGGAGTTACCAGTACAGTAACCATACCAGGAAGTACTTAAATTATTAAGCTACTGCTTTTCTTAATCTCAGTGGAGATATTTACTGATAAAGATCTACCTACGCAGCATGTTCATGTCGTTTCTAAATGAGCTTTTATCTCTCTCCCCTCACCACAAATCAGATTCTTCTGAGGAGTTCCCAGTACATTATCCTTTCCCCTGTGTAATTACCTAAACAAGCTCCAGCTGTTTTTATTCTCAGAAGTTTTACTCCCTGATATACAGCTGCCAACCCCCTTCGTAAGTTCAGGTCCTAAATGAGCTTTTTTCTCTGTTCCCTCACCACAATCCAGATTCTTTTTGGGCAGTTACCAGTACAGTAACCATAGCAGGAAGTACTTAATTTATTAAGCTACTGCTTTTCTTAATCTCAGTGGAGATATTTACTGATAAGCAGCTACCTATGCAGCATTTTCATGTCGTTCCTAAATGAGCTTTTATCTCTCTCCCCTCACCACAAATCAGATTCCTCTGAGGAGTTCCCAGTACATTATCCTTTCCCCTGAGTAATTACCTTAACAAGCTCTAGCTGTTTTTATTCTCAGAAGGGATACTCCCTGATATACAGCTGCCTACCCCCTTCGTAAGTGCACGTCCTAAATGAGCTTTTTTCTCTGTTCCCTCACCACAATCCCGATTCTTTTGGGGAGTTACCAGTACAGTAACCTTACCAGGAAGTACTTAACTCATTAAGCTACTGCTTTTCTTAATCTCAGTGGAGATATTTACTGATAAACAGCTACCTATGCAGCATGTTCATGTCGTTCCTAAATGAGCTTTTATCACTCTCACCTCACCACAAATCAGATTCTTCTGGAGAGTTCCCAGTACATTATCCTTTCCCCTGTGTAATTACCTTAACATGCTCCAGCTGTTTTTATTCTCAGAAGGGATACTCCCCGATATACAGCTGCCTACCCCCTTCGTAAGTGCAGGTCCTAAATGAGCTTATTTCTCTGTTGCCTCAGCACAATCCATATTCTTTTGGGGACATACCACTACAGTAACCATACCAGGAAGTACTTAATTTATTAAGCTACTGATTTTCTTAATCTCAGTGGAGATATTTACTGATAAACAGCTACCTATGCTGCATGTTCATGTCCTTAATAAATGAGCGTTTATCTCTCTCCCATCACCACAAATCAGATTCTTCTGAGCACTTCCCAGTACATTATCCTTTCCCCTGTGTAATTACCTTAACAAGCTCCAGCTGTTTTTTTTCTCAGAAGGGATACACCCTGATATACAGCTGCCTACCCCTTTCGTAAGTGCAGGTCCTAAATGAGCTTTTTTCTCTGTGCCCTCACCACAATCCAGATTCTTTTTGGGAGTTACCAGTACAGTAACCATACCAGGAAGTACTTAAATTATTAAGCTACTGCTTTTCTTAATCTCAGTGGAGATATTTACTGATAAAGATCTACCTACGCAGCATGTTCATGTCGTTTCTAAATGAGCTTTTATCTCTCTCCCCTCACCACAAATCAGATTCTTCTGAGGAGTTCCCAGTACATTATCCTTTCCCCTGTGTAATTACCTAAACAAGCTCCAGCTGTTTTTATTCTCAGAAGTTTTACTCCCTGATATACAGCTGCCAACCCCCTTCGTAAGTTCAGGTCCTAAATGAGCTTTTTTCTCTGTTCCCTCACCACAATCCAGATTCTTTTTGGGCAGTTACCAGTACAGTAACCATAGCAGGAAGTACTTAATTTATTAAGCTACTGCTTTTCTTAATCTCAGTGGAGATATTTACTGATAAGCAGCTACCTATGCAGCATTTTCATGTCGTTCCTAAATGAGCTTTTATCTCTCTCCCCTCACCACAAATCAGATTCTTCTGAGGAGTTCCCAGTACATTATCCTTTCCCCTGAGTAATTAACTTAACAAGCTCTAGCTGTTTTTATTCTCAGAAGGGATACTCCCTGATATACAGCTGCCTACCCCCTTCGTAAGTGCACGTCCTAAATGAGCTTTTTTCTCTGTTCCCTCACCACAATCCCGATTCTTTTGGGGAGTTACCAGTACAGTAACCTTACCAGGAAGTACTTAACTCATTAAGCTACTGCTTTTCTTAATCTCAGTGGAGATATTTACTGATAAACAGCTACCTATGCAGCATGTTCATGTCGTTCCTAAATGAGCTTTTATCACTCTCACCTCACCACAAATCAGATTCTTCTGGAGAGTTCCCAGTACATTATCCTTTCCCCTGTGTAATTACCTTAACATGCTCCAGCTGTTTTTATTCTCAGAAGGGATACTCCCCGATATACAGCTGCCTACCCCCTTCGTAAGTGCAGGTCCTAAATGAGCTTATTTCTCTGTTGCCTCAGCACAATCCATATTCTTTTGGGGACATACCACTACAGTAACCATACCAGGAAGTACTTAATTTATTAAGCTACTGATTTTCTTAATCTCAGTGGAGATATTTACTGATAAACAGCTACCTATGCTGCATGTTCATGTCCTTAATAAATGAGCGTTTATCTCTCTCCCATCACCACAAATCAGATTCTTCTGAGCACTTCCCAGTACATTATCCTTTCCCCTGTGTAATTACCTTAACAAGCTCCAGTTTTTTTTATTCTCAGAAGGTTTACTCCCTGATATACAGCTGCCTACCCCCTTCGTAAGTGCAGGTCCTAAATGAGCTTTTTTCTCTGTTCCCTCATCACAATCCAGACTCTTTTGGGGAGTTATGAGTACAGTAACAACACCAGGAAGTACTTAATTTATTAACCTACTGCTTTTCTTAATCTCAGTGGAGATATTTACTGATAAAGATCTACCTACGCAGCATGTTCATGTCGTTTCTAAATGAGCTTTTATCTCTCTCCCCTCACCACAAATCAGATTCTTCTGAGGAGTTCCCAGTACATTATCCTTTCCCCTGTGTAATTACCTAAACAAGCTCCAGCTGTTTTTATTCTCAGAAGGTTTACTCCCTGATATACAGCTGGCAACCCCCTTCGTAAGTTCAGGTCCTAAATGAGCTTTTTTCTCTGTTCCCTCACCACAATCCAGATTCTTTTTGGGCAGTTACCAGTACAGTAACCATATCAGGAAGTACTTACTTTATTAAGCTACTGCTTTTCTTAATCTCAGTGGAGATATTTACTGATAAGCAGCTATCTATGCAGCATTTTCATGTCGTTCCTAAATGAGCTTTTATCTCTCTCCCCTCACCGCAAATCAGATTCTTCTGAGGAGCTCCCAGTACATTATCCTTTCCCCTGAGTAATTACCTTAACAAGCTCTAGCTGTTTTTATTCTCAGAAGGGATACTCCCTGATATACAGCTGCCTACCCCCTACGTAAGTGCACGTCCTAAATGAGCTTTTTTCTCTGTTCCCTCACCACAATCCCGATTCTTTTGGGGAGTTACCAGTACAGTAAGCATACCAGGAAGTACTTAACTTATTAAGCTACTGCTTTTCTTAATCTCAGTGGAGATATTTACTGATAAACAGCTACCTATGCAGCATGTTCATGTCGTTCCTAAATGAGCTTTTATCACTCTCACCTCACCACAAATCAGATTCTTCTGGAGAGTTCCCAGTACATTATCCTTTCCCCTGTGTAATTACCTTAACATGCTCCAGCTGTTTTTATTCTCAGAAGGGATACTCCCCGATATACAGCTGCCTACCCCCTGCGTAAGTGCAGGTCCTAAATGAGCTTATTTCTCTGATGCCTCACCACAATCCATATTCTTTTGGGGAGATACCACTACAGTAACCATACCAGGAAGTACTTAATTTATTAAGCTACTGTTTTTCTTAATCTCAGTGGAGATATTTACTGATAAACAGCTACCTATGCAGCATGTTCATGTCCTTAATAAATGAGCGTTTATCTCTCTCCCATCACCACAAATCAGATTCTTCTGAGGACTTCCCAGTACATTATCCTTTCCCCTGTGTAATTACCTTAACAAGCTCCAGGTGTTTTTATTCTCAGAAGGTTTACTACCTGATATACAGCTGCCTACCCCCTTCGTAAGTGCAGGTCCTAAATGAGCTTTTTTCTCTGTTCCCTCACCACAATCCAGATTCTTTTGGGGAGTTACCAGTACAGTAACCATACCAGGAAGTACTTAATTTGTTAAGCTACTGCTTTTCTTTTCTCAGTGGAGATATTTACTGATAAACCGCTACCTACGCAGCATGTTCATGTCGGTCCAAAATGAGCTTTTATCTCTCTCCCCTCACCACAAATCAGATTCTTCTGAGGAGTTCCCAGTACATTATCCTTTCCCCTGTGGAATTATCTAAGCAATCTCCAGCTGTTTTTTTTCTCAGAAGGTTTACTCCCTGATATACAGCTGCCTACCCCCTTCGTAAGTGCGGGTCCAAAATGAGCTTTTTTCACTGTTCCCTCACCACAATCCAGATTCTTTTTGGGAGTTACCAGTACAGTAACCACACCAGGAAATACTTAATTTATTAAGCTACTGCTTTTCTTAATCTCAGTGGAAATATTTACTGATAAACAGCTACCTACGCAGCATGTTCATGTCGTTCCTATATGAGCTTTTATCTCTCTCCCCTCACCGCAAATCAGATTCTTCTGAGGAGTTCCCAGTACATTATCCTTTCCCCTGTGTAATTACCTTAACAAGCTCCAGCTGTTTTTATTCTCAGAAGGGATACTCCCTGATATACAGCTGCCTAACCCTTTCGTAAGTGCAGGTCCTAAATGAGCTTTTTTCTCTGTTCCCTCACCACACTCCAGATTCTTTTGGGGAGTTACCAGTACAGTAACCACACCAGGAAGTACTTAATTTATTAAGCTACTGCTCTTCTTAATCTCAGTGGAGATATTTACTGATAACTAGCTACCTACGCAGCATTTTCAAGTCGTTCCTAAATGAGCTTTTATCTCTCTCCCCTCACCACAAATCAGATTCTTCTGAGGAGTTCCCAGTACATTATCCTTTCCCCTGTGTAATTACCTTAATAAGCTCCAGCTGTTTTTATTCTCAGAAGGTTTACTCCCTGATATACAGCTGCCTACCCCCTTCGTAAGTTCAGGTCCTAAATGAGCTTTTTTCTCTGTTCCCTCACCACAATCCAGATTCTTTTTGGGCAGTTCCCAGTACAGTAACCATATCAGGAAGTACTTAATTTATTAAGCTACTGCTTTTCTTAATCTCAGTGGAGATATTTACTGATAAACTGCTACCTATGCAGCATTTTCATGTCGTTCCTAAATGAGCTTTTATCTCTCTCCCCTCACCGCTAATCAGATTCTTCTGAGGAGTTCCCAGTACATTATCCTTTCCCCTGTGTAATTACCTTAACAAGCTCCAGCTGTTTTTATTCTCAGAAGGGATACTCCCTGATATACAGCTGCCTACCCCCTTCGTAAGTCCACGTCCTAAATGAGCTTTTTTCTCTGTTCCCTCACCAAAATCCAGATTCTTTTGGGGAGTTACCAGTACAGTAACCACACGAGGAAGTACTTAATTTATTAAGCTACTGCTTTTCTTAATCTCAGTGGAAATATTTACTGATAAACAGCTACCTATGCAGCATGTTCATGTCGTTCCTAAATGAGCTTTTATCTCTCTCCCCTCACCGCAAATCAGATTCTTCTGAGGAGTTCCCAGTACATTATCCTTTCCCCTGTGTAATTACCTTAACAAGCTCCAGCTGTTTTTATTCTCAGAAGTCATACTCCCTGATATACAGCTGCCTAACCCCTTCGAAAGTCCACGTCCTAAATGAGCTTTTTTCTCTGTTCCCTCACCACAATCCAGATTCTTTTGGGGAGTTACCCGTACAGTAACCATACCAGGAATTACTTAATTTATTAAGCTACTGCTTTTCTTAAACTCAGTGGAGATATTTACTGATAAACAGCTACCTATGCAGCATTTTCATGAGCTTTTATCTCTCCCCCTCACCACAAATCAGATTCTTCTGAGGAGTTGCCAGTACATTATCCTTTCCCCTGTGTAATTACCTTAACAAGCTCCAGCTGTTTTGATTCTCAGAAGGTTTACTCCCTGATACACAGCTGCCTACTCCCTTCGTAAGTGCAGGTCCTAAATGAGCTTTTTTCTCTGTTCCCTCACCACAATCCAGATTCTTTTGGGGAGTTACCAGTACAGTACCCATACCAGGAAGAACTTAATTTATTAAGCTACTGCTTTTCTTCATCTTAGGGGAGATATTTACTGATAAAGAGCTTCCTACGCAGTATGTTCATGTCGTTCCTAAATGAGCTTTTATCTCTCTCCCCTCACCACAAATCAGATTCTTCTGAGGAGTTCCCAGTACATTATCCTTTCCCCTGTGTAATTACCTTAACAAGCTCCAGCTGTTTTTATTCTCAGAAGGTTTACTCCCTGATGTACAGCTGCCTACCCCCTTCGTAATTGCAGGTCATAAATGTGCTTTTTTCTCTGTTCCCTCACCACAATCCATACTCTTTTGGGGAGTTCTGAGTACAGTAACAACACCAGGAAGTACTTAATTTATTAAGCTACTGCTTTCCTTAATCTCAGTGGAGATATTTACTGATAAACAGCTACCTATGCAGCATTTTCATGTCGTTCCTAAATGAGCTTTTATCTCTCTCCCCTCACCACAAATCAGATTCTTCTGAGGAGTTCCCAGTACATTATGCTTTCCCCTGTGTAATTACCTTAACAAGCTCCAGCTGTTTTTATTCCCAGAAGGGATACTCCCTGATATACACCTGCCTACCCCCTTCGTAAGTGCAGGTCCTAAATGAGCTTTTTTCTCTGTTCCCTCACCACAATCCAGATTCTTTGGAGAGTTACCAGTACAGTAACCATACCAGGAAGTACTTAATTTATTAAGCTACTGCTTTTCTTAATCTCAGTGGAGATATTTACTGATAAACAGCTACCTACGCAGCATTTTCATGTCGTTATTAAATGAGCTTTTATCTCTCTCCCCTCAGCACAAATCAGATTCTTCTGAGGAGTTCCCAGTACATTATCCTTTCCCCTGTGTAATTACCTTAACAAGCTCCAGCTGTTTCTATTCTCAGAAGGTTTACTCCCTGATATACAGCTGCCTACCCCCTTCGTAAGTGCAGGTCCTAAATGAGCTTGTTTCTCTGTTCCCTCACCACACTCCAGATTCTTTTGGGGAGTTACCAGTACAGTAACCATACAAGGAAGTACTTAATTTATTAAGCTACTGCTTTACTTAATCTCAGTGGAGATATTTACTGATAAACAGCTACCTGCGCAGCATGTTCATGTCGTTCCTAAATGAGCTTTTATCTCTCGCCCCTCACCAAAAATCAGATTCTTCTGAGGAGTTCCCAGTACAGTATCCTTTCCGCTGTGTAATTACCTTAACAAGCTCCAGTTGTTTTTATGCTCAGAAGGTTTACACCCTGATATACAGCTGCCTACCCCCTTCGTAAGTGCTGGTCCTAAATGTGCTTTTTTCTCTGTTCCCTCACCACAATCCATATTCTTTTGGTTAGTTATGAGTACAGTAACAGCACCAGGAAGTACATAATTTATTAAGCTACTGCTTTTCTTAATCTCAGTGGAGATATTTACTGATAAACAGCTACCTATGCAGCATTTTCATGTCGTTCATAAATGAGCTTTTATCTCTCTCCCCTCACCACAAATCAGATTCTTCTGAGGAGTTCCCAGTACATTATGCTTTCCCCTGTGTAATTACCTTAACAAGCTCCAGCTGTTTTTATTCTCAGAAGGGATACTCCCTGATATACAGCTGCCTAACCCCTTCGTAAGTGCAGGTCCTAAATGAGCTTTTTTATCTGTTCCCTCACCCTTTCCAGATTCTTTGGGGAGTTACCAGTACAGTAACCATACCAGGAAGTACTTAATTTATTAAGCTACTGCTTTTCTTAATCTCAGTGGAGATATTTACTGATAAACAGCTACCTACGCAGCATGTTCATGTCGTTCCTAAATGAGCTTTTATCTCTCTCCCCTCACCACAAATCAGATTCTTCTGAGGAGTTTCCAGTACATTATCCTTTCCCCTGTATAATTATCTTAAAAAGCTCCAGCAGATTTTATTCTCAGAAGGGATACACCCTGATATACAGATGCCTACCCCTTTCGTAAGTGCAGGTCCTAAATGAGCTTTTTTCTCTGTTCCCTCAACACAATCCAGATTCTTTTTGGGAGTTACCAGTACAGTAACCATACCGGGAAGTACTTAAATTATTAAGCTACTGCTTTTCTTAATCTCAGTGGAGATATTTACTGATAAACATCTACATATGCAGCATGTTCATGTCGTTTCTAAATGAGCTTTTAACTCTCTCCCCTCACCACAAATCAGATTCTTCTGAGGAGTTCCCAGTACATTATCCTTTCCCCTGTGTAATTACCTTAACAAGCTCCAGCTGTTTTTATTCTCAGAAGGTTTACTCCCTGATATACAGCTGCCTACCCACTTCGTAAGCGTAGGTCCTAAATGAGCTTTTTTCTCTGTTCCCTCACCACAATCCAGATTCTTTTTGGGCAGTTCCCAGTACAGTAACCATATCAGGAAGTACTTAATTTATTAAGCTACTGCTTTTCTTAATCTCAGTAGAGATATTTACTGATAAACAGCTACCTATGCAGCATTTTCATGTCGTTCCTAAATGAGCTTTTATCTCTCTCCCCTCACCACAAATCAGATTCTTCTGAGGAGTTCCCAGTACATTATCCTTTCCCCTGTGTAATTACCTTAACAAGCTCTAGCTGTTTTTATTCTCAGAAGGGATACTCCCTGATATACAGCTGCCTAACCCGTTCGTAAGTGCACGTCCTAAATGAGCTTTTTTCTCTGTTCCCTCACCACAATCCCGATTCTTTTGGGGAGTTACCAGTACAGTGAACATACCAGGAAGTACTTAACTTATTAAGCTACTGCTTTTCTTAATCTCAGTGGAGATATTTACTGATAAACAGCTACCTATGCAGCACGTTCATGTCGTTCCTAAATGAGCTTTTATCTCTCTCCCCTCACCACAAATCAGATTCTACTGAGGTGTTCCCAGTACATTATCCTTTCCCCTGTGTAATTACCTTAACAAGCTCCAGCTGTTTTTATTCTCAGAAGGGATACTCCCTGATATACTGCTGCCTAGCCCCTTCGTAAGTCCACGTCCTAAATGAGCTTTTTTCTCTGTTCCCTCACCACAATCCAGATTCTTTTGGGGAGTTACCAGTACAGTAACCATACCAGGAAGTACTTAATTTATTAAGCTACTGCTTTTCTTAATCTCAGTGGAGATATTTACTGATAAACAGCTTCCTACCCAGCATTTTCATGTCGTTCCTAAATGAGCTTTTATCTCTCTCCCCTCACCACAAATCAGATTCTTCTGAGGAGTTCCCAGTACATTATCCTTTCCCCTGTGTAATTACCTTAACAAGCTCCAGCTGTTTTTATTCTCAGAAAGGATACTCCCTGATATACAGCGGCCTACCCCCTTCGTAAGTGCAGGTCCTAAATGAGCTTTTTTCTCTCTTCCCTCACCACAATCCAGATTCATATGGGGAGTTACCAGTACAGTAACCATACCAGGAAGTACTTAATTTATTAAGCTACTGCTTTTCTTAATCTCAGTGGAGATATTTACTGATAAACAGCTACCTACGCAGTATGTTCATGTCGTTCCTAAATGAGCTTTTATCTCACTCCCCTCACCACAAATCAGATTCTTCTGAGGAGTTCCCAGTACATTATCCTTTCCCCTGTGTAATTACCTTAACAAGCTCCAGCTGTTTTTTTTCTCAGCAGGTTTACTCCCTGATATACAGCTGCCTACCCCCTTCGTAAGTGCAGGTCCTAAATGAGCTTTTTTCTCTGTTCGCTCACCACAATCCAGATTCTTTTGGGGAGTTACCAGTACAGTAACCACACCAGGAAGTACTTAATTTATTAAGCTACTGCTTTTCTTAATCTCAGTGAAATATTTACTGATAAACAGCTACCTATGCAGCATGTTCATATCGTTCCTAAATGAGCTTTTATCTCTCTCCCCTCACCGCAAATCAGATTCTTCTGAGGAGTTCCCAGTACATTATCCTTTCCCCTGTTTAATTACCTTAACAAGCTCTAGCTGTTTTTATTCTCAGAAGGGATACTCCCTGATATACAGCTGCCTAACGCCTTCGTAAGTCCACGTCCTAAATGAGCTTTTTTCTCTGTTCCCTCACCACAATCCAGATTCTTTTGGGGAGTTACCAGTACAGTAACCATACCAGGAAGTACTTAATTTATTAAGCTACTGCTTTTCTTAATCTCAGTGGAGATATTTACTGATAAACAGCTACCTACCCAGCATTTTCATGTCGTTCCTAAATGAGCTTTTCTCTCTCTCCCCTCACCACAAATCAGATTCTTCTGAGGAGTTCCCAGTACATTATCCTTTCCCCTGTGTAATTACCTTAACAAGCTCCAGCTGTTTTTATTCTCAGAAGGTTTACTCCCTGATATACAGCTGCCTACCACCTTCGTAAGTGCAGGTCTTAAATGAGCTTTTTTCTCTCTTCCCTCACCACAATCCAGATTCTTTTGGGGAGTTACCCGTACAGTAACCATACCAGGAATTACTTAATTTATTAAGCTACTGCTTTTCTTAAACTCAGTGGAGATATTTACTGATAAACAGCTACCTATGCAGCATTTTCATGAGCTTTTATCTCTCCCCCTCACCACAAATCAGATTCTTCTGAGGAGTTGCCAGTACATTATCCTTTCCCCTGTGTAATTACCTTAACAAGCTCCAGCTGTTTTGATTCTCAGAAGGTTTACTCCCTGATACACAGCTGCCTACTCCCTTCGTAAGTGCAGGTCCTAAATGAGCTTTTTTCTCTGTTCCCTCACCACAATCCAGATTCTTTTGGGGAGTTACCAGTACAGTACCCATACCAGGAAGAACTTAATTTATTAAGCTACTGCTTTTCTTCATCTTAGGGGAGATATTTACTGATAAACAGCTTCCTACGCAGTATGTTCATGTCGTTCCTAAATGAGCTTTTATCTCTCTCCCCTCACCACAAATCAGATTCTTCTGAGGAGTTCCCAGTACATTATCCTTTCCCCTGTGTAATTACCTTAACAAGCTCCAGCTGTTTTTATTCTCAGAAGGTTTACTCCCTGATGTACAGCTGCCTACCCCCTTCGTAATTGCAGGTCATAAATGTGCTTTTTTCTCTGTTCCCTCACCACAATCCATACTCTTTTGGGGAGTTCTGAGTACAGTAACAACACCAGGAAGTACTTAATTTATTAAGCTACTGCTTTCCTTAATCTCAGTGGAGATATTTACTGATAAACAGCTACCTATGCAGCATTTTCATGTCGTTCCTAAATGAGCTTTTATCTCTCTCCCCTCACCACAAATCAGATTCTTCTGAGGAGTTCCCAGTACATTATGCTTTCCCCTGTGTAATTACCTTAACAAGCTCCAGCTGTTTTTATTCCCAGAAGGGATACTCCCTGATATACACCTGCCTACCCCCTTCGTAAGTGCAGGTCCTAAATGAGCTTTTTTCTCTGTTCCCTCACCACAATCCAGATTCTTTGGAGAGTTACCAGTACAGTAACCATACCAGGAAGTACTTAATTTATTAAGCTACTGCTTTTCTTAATCTCAGTGGAGATATTTACTGATAAACAGCTACCTACGCAGCATTTTCATGTCGTTATTAAATGAGCTTTTATCTCTCTCCCCTCAGCACAAATCAGATTCTTCTGAGGAGTTCCCAGTACATTATCCTTTCCCCTGTGTAATTACCTTAACAAGCTCCAGCTGTTTCTATTCTCAGAAGGTTTACTCCCTGATATACAGCTGCCTACCCCCTTCGTAAGTGCAGGTCCTAAATGAGCTTGTTTCTCTGTTCCCTCACCACACTCCAGATTCTTTTGGGGAGTTACCAGTACAGTAACCATACCAGGAAGTACTTAATTTATTAAGCTACTGCTTTACTTAATCTCAGTGGAGATATTTACTGATAAACAGCTACCTGCGCAGCATGTTCATGTCGTTCCTAAATGAGCTTTTATCTCTCGCCCCTCACCACAAATCAGATTCTTCTGAGGAGTTCCCAGTACAGTATCCTTTCCGCTGTGTAATTACCTTAACAAGCTCCAGTTGTTTTTATGCTCAGAAGGTTTACACCCTGATATACAGCTGCCTACCCCCTTCGTAAGTGCTGGTTCTAAATGTGCTTTTTTCTCTGTTCCCTCACCACAATCCATATTCTTTTGGTTAGTTATGAGTACAGTAACAGCACCAGGAAGTACATAATTTATTAAGCTACTGCTTTTCTTAATCTCAGTGGAGATATTTACTGATAAACAGCTACCTATGCAGCATTTTCATGTCGTTCATAAATGAGCTTTTATCTCTCTCCCCTCACCACAAATCAGATTCTTCTGAGGAGTTCCCAGTACATTATGCTTTCCCCTGTGTAATTACCTTAACAAGCTCCAGCTGTTTTTATTCTCAGAAGGGATACTCCCTGATATACAGCTGCCTAACCCCTTCGTAAGTGCAGGTCCTAAATGAGCTTTTTTATCTGTTCCCTCACCCTTTCCAGATTCTTTGGGGAGTTACCAGTACAGTAACCATACCAGGAAGTACTTAATTTATTAAGCTACTGCTTTTCTTAATCTCAGTGGAGATATTTACTGATAAACAGCTACCTACGCAGCATGTTCATGTCGTTCCTAAATGAGCTTTTATCTCTCTCCCCTCACCACAAATCAGATTCTTCTGAGGAGTTTCCAGTACATTATCCTTTCCCCTGTATAATTATCTTAAAAAGCTCCAGCAGATTTTATTCTCAGAAGGGATACACCCTGATATACAGATGCCTACCCCTTTCGTAAGTGCAGGTCCTAAATGAGCTTTTTTCTCTGTTCCCTCAACACAATCCAGATTCTTTTTGGGAGTTACCAGTACAGTAACCATACCGGGAAGTACTTAAATTATTAAGCTACTGCTTTTCTTAATCTCAGTGGAGATATTTACTGATAAACATCTACATATGCAGCATGTTCATGTCGTTTCTAAATGAGCTTTTAACTCTCTCCCCTCACCACAAATCAGATTCTTCTGAGGAGTTCCCAGTACATTATCCTTTCCCCTGTGTAATTACCTTAACAAGCTCCAGCTGTTTTTATTCTCAGAAGGTTTACTCCCTGATATACAGCTGCCTACCCACTTCGTAAGCGTAGGTCCTAAATGAGCTTTTTTCTCTGTTCCCTCACCACAATCCAGATTCTTTTTGGGCAGTTCCCAGTACAGTAACCATATCAGGAAGTACTTAATTTATTAAGCTACTGCTTTTCTTAATCTCAGTAGAGATATTTACTGATAAACAGCTACCTATGCAGCATTTTCATGTCGTTCCTAAATGAGCTTTTATCTCTCTCCCCTCACCACAAATCAGATTCTTCTGAGGAGTTCCCAGTACATTATCCTTTCCCCTGTGTAATTACCTTAACAAGCTCTAGCTGTTTTTATTCTCAGAAGGGATACTCCCTGATATACAGCTGCCTAACCCGTTCGTAAGTGCACGTCCTAAATGAGCTTTTTTCTCTGTTCCCTCACCACAATCCCGATTCTTTTGGGGAGTTACCAGTACAGTGAACATACCAGGAAGTACTTAACTTATTAAGCTACTGCTTTTCTTAATCTCAGTGGAGATATTTACTGATAAACAGCTACCTATGCAGCACGTTCATGTCGTTCCTAAATGAGCTTTTATCTCTCTCCCCTCACCACAAATCAGATTCTACTGAGGTGTTCCCAGTACATTATCCTTTCCCCTGTGTAATTACCTTAACAAGCTCCAGCTGTTTTTATTCTCAGAAGGGATACTCCCTGATATACTGCTGCCTAGCCCCTTCGTAAGTCCACGTCCTAAATGAGCTTTTTTCTCTGTTCCCTCACCACAATCCAGATTCTTTTGGGGAGTTACCAGTACAGTAACCATACCAGGAAGTACTTAATTTATTAAGCTACTGCTTTTCTTAATCTCAGTGGAGATATTTACTGATAAACAGCTTCCTACCCAGCATTTTCATGTCGTTCCTAAATGAGCTTTTGTCTCTCTCCCCTCACCACAAATCAGATTCTTCTGAGGAGTTCCCAGTACATTATCCTTTCCCCTGTGTAATTACCTTAACAAGCTCCAGCTGTTTTTATTCTCAGAAAGGATACTCCCTGATATACAGCGGCCTACCCCCTTCGTAAGTGCAGGTCCTAAATGAGCTTTTTTCTCTCTTCCCTCACCACAATCCAGATTCATATGGGGAGTTACCAGTACAGTAACCATACCAGGAAGTACTTAATTTATTAAGCTACTGCTTTTCTTAATCTCAGTGGAGATATTTACTGATAAACAGCTACCTACGCAGTATGTTCATGTCGTTCCTAAATGAGCTTTTATCTCACTCCCCTCACCACAAATCAGATTCTTCTGAGGAGTTCCCAGTACATTATCCTTTCCCCTGTGTAATTACCTTAACAAGCTCCAGCTGTTTTTTTTCTCAGCAGGTTTACTCCCTGATATACAGCTGCCTACCCCCTTCGTAAGTGCAGGTCCTAAATGAGCTTTTTTCTCTGTTCGCTCACCACAATCCAGATTCTTTTGGGGAGTTACCAGTACAGTAACCACACCAGGAAGTACTTAATTTATTAAGCTACTGCTTTTCTTAATCTCAGTGAAATATTTACTGATAAACAGCTACCTATGCAGCATGTTCATATCGTTCCTAAATGAGCTTTTATCTCTCTCCCCTCACCGCAAATCAGATTCTTCTGAGGAGTTCCCAGTACATTATCCTTTCCCCTGTTTAATTACCTTAACAAGCTCTAGCTGTTTTTATTCTCAGAAGGGATACTCCCTGATATACAGCTGCCTAACGCCTTCGTAAGTCCACGTCCTAAATGAGCTTTTTTCTCTGTTCCCTCACCACAATCCAGATTCTTTTGGGGAGTTACCAGTACAGTAACCATACCAGGAAGTACTTAATTTATTAAGCTACTGCTTTTCTTAATCTCAGTGGAGATATTTACTGATAAACAGCTTCCTACCCAGCATTTTCATGTCGTTCCTAAATGAGCTTTTGTCTCTCTCCCCTCACCACAAATCAGATTCTTCTGAGGAGTTCCCAGTACATTATCCTTTCCCCTGTGTAATTACCTTAACAAGCTCCAGCTGTTTTTATTCTCAGAAAGGATACTCCCTGATATACAGCGGCCTACCCCCTTCGTAAGTGCAGGTCCTAAATGAGCTTTTTTCTCTCTTCCCTCACCACAATCCAGATTCATATGGGGAGTTACCAGTACAGTAACCATACCAGGAAGTACTTAATTTATTAAGCTACTGCTTTTCTTAATCTCAGTGGAGATATTTACTGATAAACAGCTACCTACGCAGTATGTTCATGTCGTTCCTAAATGAGCTTTTATCTCACTCCCCTCACCACAAATCAGATTCTTCTGAGGAGTTCCCAGTACATTATCCTTTCCCCTGTGTAATTACCTTAACAAGCTCCAGCTGTTTTTTTTCTCAGCAGGTTTACTCCCTGATATACAGCTGCCTACCCCCTTCGTAAGTGCAGGTCCTAAATGAGCTTTTTTCTCTGTTCGCTCACCACAATCCAGATTCTTTTGGGGAGTTACCAGTACAGTAACCACACCAGGAAGTACTTAATTTATTAAGCTACTGCTTTTCTTAATCTCAGTGAAATATTTACTGATAAACAGCTACCTATGCAGCATGTTCATATCGTTCCTAAATGAGCTTTTATCTCTCTCCCCTCACCGCAAATCAGATTCTTCTGAGGAGTTCCCAGTACATTATCCTTTCCCCTGTTTAATTACCTTAACAAGCTCTAGCTGTTTTTATTCTCAGAAGGGATACTCCCTGATATACAGCTGCCTAACGCCTTCGTAAGTCCACGTCCTAAATGAGCTTTTTTCTCTGTTCCCGCACCACAATCCAGATTCTTTTGGGGAGTTACCAGTACAGTAACCATACCAGGAAGTACTTAATTTATTAAGCTACTGCTTTTCTTAATCTCAGTGGAGATATTTACTGATAAACAGCTACCTACCCAGCATTTTCATGTCGTTCCTAAATGAGCTTTTCTCTCTCTCCCCTCACCACAAATCAGATTCTTCTGAGGAGTTCCCAGTACATTATCCTTTCCCCTGTGTAATTACCTTAACAAGCTCCAGCTGTTTTTATTCTCAGAAGGTTTACTCCCTGATATACAGCTGCCTACCACCTTCGTAAGTGCAGGTCTTAAATGAGCTTTTTTCTCTCTTCCCTCACCACAATCCAGATTCTTTTGGGGAGTTACCCGTACAGTAACCATACCAGGAATTACTTAATTTATTAAGCTACTGCTTTTCTTAAACTCAGTGGAGATATTTACTGATAAACAGCTACCTATGCAGCATTTTCATGAGCTTTTATCTCTCCCCCTCACCACAAATCAGATTCTTCTGAGGAGTTGCCAGTACATTATCCTTTCCCCTGTGTAATTACCTTAACAAGCTCCAGCTGTTTTGATTCTCAGAAGGTTTACTCCCTGATACACAGCTGCCTACTCCCTTCGTAAGTGCAGGTCCTAAATGAGCTTTTTTCTCTGTTCCCTCACCACAATCCAGATTCTTTTGGGGAGTTACCAGTACAGTACCCATACCAGGAAGAACTTAATTTATTAAGCTACTGCTTTTCTTCATCTTAGGGGAGATATTTACTGATAAACAGCTTCCTACGCAGTATGTTCATGTCGTTCCTAAATGAGCTTTTATCTCTCTCCCCTCACCACAAATCAGATTCTTCTGAGGAGTTCCCAGTACATTATCCTTTCCCCTGTGTAATTACCTTAACAAGCTCCAGCTGTTTTTATTCTCAGAAGGTTTACTCCCTGATGTACAGCTGCCTACCCCCTTCGTAATTGCAGGTCATAAATGTGCTTTTTTCTCTGTTCCCTCACCACAATCCATACTCTTTTGGGGAGTTCTGAGTACAGTAACAACACCAGGAAGTACTTAATTTATTAAGCTACTGCTTTCCTTAATCTCAGTGGAGATATTTACTGATAAACAGCTACCTATGCAGCATTTTCATGTTGTTCCTAAATGAGCTTTTATCTCTCTCCCCTCACCACAAATCAGATTCTTCTGAGGAGTTCCCAGTACATTATGCTTTCCCCTGTGTAATTACCTTAACAAGCTCCAGCTGTTTTTATTCCCAGAAGGGATACTCCCTGATATACACCTGCCTACCCCCTTCGTAAGTGCAGGTCCTAAATGAGCTTTTTTCTCTGTTCCCTCACCACAATCCAGATTCTTTGGAGAGTTACCAGTACAGTAACCATACCAGGAAGTACTTAATTTATTAAGCTACTGCTTTTCTTAATCTCAGTGGAGATATTTACTGATAAACAGCTACCTACGCAGCATTTTCATGTCGTTATTAAATGAGCTTTTATCTCTCTCCCCTCAGCACAAATCAGATTCTTCTGAGGAGTTCCCAGTACATTATCCTTTCCCCTGTGTAATTACCTTAACAAGCTCCAGCTGTTTCTATTCTCAGAAGGTTTACTCCCTGATATACAGCTGCCTACCCCCTTCGTAAGTGCAGGTCCTAAATGAGCTTGTTTCTCTGTTCCCTCACCACACTCCAGATTCTTTTGGGGAGTTACCAGTACAGTAACCATACCAGGAAGTACTTAATTTATTAAGCTACTGCTTTACTTAATCTCAGTGGAGATATTTACTGATAAACAGCTACCTGCGCAGCATGTTCATGTCGTTCCTAAATGAGCTTTTATCTCTCGCCCCTCACCACAAATCAGATTCTTCTGAGGAGTTCCCAGTACAGTATCCTTTCCGCTGTGTAATTACCTTAACAAGCTCCAGTTGTTTTTATGCTCAGAAGGTTTACACCCTGATATACAGCTGCCTACCCCCTTCGTAAGTGCTGGTTCTAAATGTGCTTTTTTCTCTGTTCCCTCACCACAATCCATATTCTTTTGGTTAGTTATGAGTACAGTAACAGCACCAGGAAGTACATAATTTATTAAGCTACTGCTTTTCTTAATCTCAGTGGAGATATTTACTGATAAACAGCTACCTATGCAGCATTTTCATGTCGTTCATAAATGAGCTTTTATCTCTCTCCCCTCACCACAAATCAGATTCTTCTGAGGAGTTCCCAGTACATTATGCTTTCCCCTGTGTAATTACCTTAACAAGCTCCAGCTGTTTTTATTCTCAGAAGGGATACTCCCTGATATACAGCTGCCTAACCCCTTCGTAAGTGCAGGTCCTAAATGAGCTTTTTTATCTGTTCCCTCACCCTTTCCAGATTCTTTGGGGAGTTACCAGTACAGTAACCATACCAGGAAGTACTTAATTTATTAAGCTACTGCTTTTCTTAATCTCAGTGGAGATATTTACTGATAAACAGCTACCTACGCAGCATGTTCATGTCGTTCCTAAATGAGCTTTTATCTCTCTCCCCTCACCACAAATCAGATTCTTCTGAGGAGTTTCCAGTACATTATCCTTTCCCCTGTATAATTATCTTAAAAAGCTCCAGCAGATTTTATTCTCAGAAGGGATACACCCTGATATACAGATGCCTACCCCTTTCGTAAGTGCAGGTCCTAAATGAGCTTTTTTCTCTGTTCCCTCAACACAATCCAGATTCTTTTTGGGAGTTACCAGTACAGTAACCATACCGGGAAGTACTTAAATTATTAAGCTACTGCTTTTCTTAATCTCAGTGGAGATATTTACTGATAAACATCTACATATGCAGCATGTTCATGTCGTTTCTAAATGAGCTTTTAACTCTCTCCCCTCACCACAAATCAGATTCTTCTGAGGAGTTCCCAGTACATTATCCTTTCCCCTGTGTAATTACCTTAACAAGCTCCAGCTGTTTTTATTCTCAGAAGGTTTACTCCCTGATATACAGCTGCCTACCCACTTCGTAAGCGTAGGTCCTAAATGAGCTTTTTTCTCTGTTCCCTCACCACAATCCAGATTCTTTTTGGGCAGTTCCCAGTACAGTAACCATATCAGGAAGTACTTAATTTATTAAGCTACTGCTTTTCTTAATCTCAGTAGAGATATTTACTGATAAACAGCTACCTATGCAGCATTTTCATGTCGTTCCTAAATGAGCTTTTATCTCTCTCCCCTCACCACAAATCAGATTCTTCTGAGGAGTTCCCAGTACATTATCCTTTCCCCTGTGTAATTACCTTAACAAGCTCTAGCTGTTTTTATTCTCAGAAGGGATACTCCCTGATATACAGCTGCCTAACCCGTTCGTAAGTGCACGTCCTAAATGAGCTTTTTTCTCTGTTCCCTCACCACAATCCCGATTCTTTTGGGGAGTTACCAGTACAGTGAACATACCAGGAAGTACTTAACTTATTAAGCTACTGCTTTTCTTAATCTCAGTGGAGATATTTACTGATAAACAGCTACCTATGCAGCACGTTCATGTCGTTCCTAAATGAGCTTTTATCTCTCTCCCCTCACCACAAATCAGATTCTACTGAGGTGTTCCCAGTACATTATCCTTTCCCCTGTGTAATTACCTTAACAAGCTCCAGCTGTTTTTATTCTCAGAAGGGATACTCCCTGATATACTGCTGCCTAGCCCCTTCGTAAGTCCACGTCCTAAATGAGCTTTTTTCTCTGTTCCCTCACCACAATCCAGATTCTTTTGGGGAGTTACCAGTACAGTAACCATACCAGGAAGTACTTAATTTATTAAGCTACTGCTTTTCTTAATCTCAGTGGAGATATTTACTGATAAACAGCTTCCTACCCAGCATTTTCATGTCGTTCCTAAATGAGCTTTTGTCTCTCTCCCCTCACCACAAATCAGATTCTTCTGAGGAGTTCCCAGTACATTATCCTTTCCCCTGTGTAATTACCTTAACAAGCTCCAGCTGTTTTTATTCTCAGAAAGGATACTCCCTGATATACAGCGGCCTACCCCCTTCGTAAGTGCAGGTCCTAAATGAGCTTTTTTCTCTCTTCCCTCACCACAATCCAGATTCATATGGGGAGTTACCAGTACAGTAACCATACCAGGAAGTACTTAATTTATTAAGCTACTGCTTTTCTTAATCTCAGTGGAGATATTTACTGATAAACAGCTACCTACGCAGTATGTTCATGTCGTTCCTAAATGAGCTTTTATCTCACTCCCCTCACCACAAATCAGATTCTTCTGAGGAGTTCCCAGTACATTATCCTTTCCCCTGTGTAATTACCTTAACAAGCTCCAGCTGTTTTTTTTCTCAGCAGGTTTACTCCCTGATATACAGCTGCCTACCCCCTTCGTAAGTGCAGGTCCTAAATGAGCTTTTTTCTCTGTTCGCTCACCACAATCCAGATTCTTTTGGGGAGTTACCAGTACAGTAACCACACCAGGAAGTACTTAATTTATTAAGCTACTGCTTTTCTTAATCTCAGTGAAATATTTACTGATAAACAGCTACCTATGCAGCATGTTCATATCGTTCCTAAATGAGCTTTTATCTCTCTCCCCTCACCGCAAATCAGATTCTTCTGAGGAGTTCCCAGTACATTATCCTTTCCCCTGTTTAATTACCTTAACAAGCTCTAGCTGTTTTTATTCTCAGAAGGGATACTCCCTGATATACAGCTGCCTAACGCCTTCGTAAGTCCACGTCCTAAATGAGCTTTTTTCTCTGTTCCCTCACCACAATCCAGATTCTTTTGGGGAGTTACCAGTACAGTAACCATACCAGGAAGTACTTAATTTATTAAGCTACTGCTTTTCTTAATCTCAGTGGAGATATTTACTGATAAACAGCTACCTACCCAGCATTTTCATGTCGTTCCTAAATGAGCTTTTCTCTCTCTCCCCTCACCACAAATCAGATTCTTCTGAGGAGTTCCCAGTACATTATCCTTTCCCCTGTGTAATTACCTTAACAAGCTCCAGCTGTTTTTATTCTCAGAAGGTTTACTCCCTGATATACAGCTGCCTACCACCTTCGTAAGTGCAGGTCTTAAATGAGCTTTTTTCTCTCTTCCCTCACCACAATCCAGATTCTTTTCGGGAGTTACCCGTACAGTAACCATACCAGGAATTACTTAATTTATTAAGCTACTGCTTTTCTTAAACTCAGTGGAGATATTTACTGATAAACAGCTACCTATGCAGCATTTTCATGAGCTTTTATCTCTCCCCCTCACCACAAATCAGATTCTTCTGAGGAGTTCCCAGTACATTATCCTTTCCCCTGTGTAATTACCTTAACAAGCTCCAGCTGTTTTGATTCTCAGAAGGTTTACTCCCTGATACACAGCTGACTACTCCCTTCGTAAGTGCAGGTCCTAAATGAGCTTTTTTCTCTGTTCCCTCACCACAATCCAGATTCTTTTGGGGAGTTACCAGTACAGTAACCATACCAGGAAGAACTTAATTTATTAAGCTATTGCTTTTCTTCATCTCAGGGGAATTATTTACTGATAAACAGCTTCCTACGCAGCATGTTCATGTCGTTCCTAAATGAGCTTTTATCTCTCTCCCCTCAACACAAATCAGATTCTTCTGAGGCGTTCCCAGTACGTTATCCTTTCCCCTGTGTAATTACCTTAACAAGCTCCAGCTGTTTTTATTCTAAGAAGGGATATTCCCTGATATACAGCTGCCTACCACCTTCGTAAGTGCAGGTCCTAAATGAGCTTTTTTCTCTGTTCCCTCACCACAATCCAGATTCTTTTGGGGAGTTACCAGTACAGTAACCACATTAAGAAGTACTTAATTTATTAAGATACTGCTTTTCTTAATCTCAGTGGAGATATTTACTGATAAACAGCTACCTATTCAGTATTTTCATGTCGTTCCTAAATGAGCTTTGATCTCTCTCCCCTCAACACAAATCAGATTCTTCTGAGGAGTTCCCATTACATTATCCTTTCCCCTGTGCAATTACCTTAACCAGCTCCAGCTGTTTTTATTCTCAGAAGGGATAATCACTGATATACAGCTGCCTACCCCCTTCGTAAGTGCAGGTCCTAAATGAGCTTTTTTTCTGTTCCATCACCAAAATCCAGATTCTTTTGGGGAGGTACCAGTACAGTAACCACACCAGGAAGTACTTAATTTAATAAGCTACTGCTTCTCTTAATATCAGTGGAGATATTTACTGACACACAGCTACCTATGCAGAATTTTCATGTCGTTCCTAAATGAGCTTTTATCTCTCTCCCCTCAGCACAAATCAGATTCTTCTGAGGAGTTCCCAGTACATTATCCTTTCCCCTGTGTAATTACATTAACAAGCTCCAGCTGTTTTTATTCTCAGAAGGGATACTCCCTGATATACAGCTGCCTACCACCTTCGTAAGTGCACGTCCTAAATGACCTTTTTTCTCTGTTCCCTCACCACAAAACAGATTATTTTGGGGAGTTACCAGTACAGTAACCATACCAGGAAGTACTTAATTTATTAAGCTACTGCTTTTCTTAATCTCAGTGGAGATATTTACTGATAAACAGCTACCTATGCAGGATGTTCATGTCGTTCCTAAATGAGCTTTTAATTCTCTCCACTCACCACAAATCAGATTCTTCTGAGGATTTCCCAGTACATTATCCTTTCCCCGGTGTAATTACCTTAACAAGCTCCAGCTGTTTTTTTTCTCAGAAGGGATACTCCCTGATATACAGCTGCCTAACCCCTTCGTAAGTGCAGGTCCTAAATGAGCTTTTTTCTCTGTTCCCTCACCAAAATCCAGATTCTTTTGGGGAGTTATCAGTACAGTAACCATACCAGGAAGTACTTAATTTATTAAGCTACTGCTTTTCTTAATCTCAGTGGAGATATTTACTGATAAACAGCTACCTACGCAGCATGTTCATATCGTTCTTAAATGAGCTTTTATCTCTCTCCCCTCACCACAAATCAGATTGTTCTGAGGAGTTCCCAGTACATTATCCTTTCCACTGTGTAATTACCTTAACAAGCTCCAGCTGTTTTTATTCTCAGAAGGGATACTCCCTGATATACAGCTGCCTACCCCCTTCGTAAGTGCAGGTCCAATATGAGCTTTTTTCTCTGTTCCCTCACCACAATCCAGATTCATTTGGGGAGTTACCAGTACAGTAACCATACCAGGAAGTTCTTAATTTATTAAGCTACTGCTTTTCTTAATGTCAGTGGAGATATTTACTGCCAAACAGCTACCTAAGCAGTATGTTCATGTCGTTCCTAAATGAGCTTTTATCTCTCTCCCCTCACGACAAATCAGATTCTTCTGAGGAGTTCAAAGTACATTATCCTTTCCCCTGTGTAATTACCTTAACAAGCTCCAGCTGTTTTTATTCTCAGAAGGGATACTCCCTGATATACAGCTGCCTACCCCCTTCGTAAGTGCAGGTCCAAAATGAGCTCCAGCTGTTTTATTCTCAGAAGGGATACTCCCTGATATACAGCTGCCTACCCCCTTCGTAAGTGCAGGTCCTATATGAGCTTTTTCTCTGTTCCCTCACCACAATCCAGAATCATTTGGGGAGTTACCAGTACCGTAACCATACAAGGAAGTACTTAATTTATTAAGCTACTGCTTTTCTTAATCTCAGTGGAGATATTTACTGATAAACAGCTACCTACGCAGCATGTTCATGTCGTTCCTAAATGAGCTTTTATCTTTCTGCCCTCACCACAAATCAGATTCTTCTTCGGAGTTCCCAGTACATTATCCTTCCCCCTGTGTAATTAATTTAACAAGCTCCAGCTGTTTTTATTCTCAGAAGGTTTACTCCCTGATATACAGCTGCCTACCCCCTTCGTAAGTGCAGGTTTTAATGAGCTTTTTTCTCTGTTCCCTCACCACAATCCAGATTCTTTTGGGGAGTTACCAGTACAGTATCCATACCAGGAATTACTTAATTTATTAAGATACTGCTTTTCTTAACCTCAGTGGAGATATTTACTGATAAACAGCTACCTACGCAGCATGTTCATGTCGTTCCTAAATGAGCTTTTATGTCTCTCCCCTCACCACAAATCAGATGCTTCTGAAGAGTACCCAGTACATTATCCTTTCCCCTGTGTAATTACCTTAACAAGCTCCAGCTGTTTTTATTTTCAGAAGGTTTACTCCCTGATACACAGTTGCCTACCCCCTTCGTAAGTGCAGGTCCTAAATGAGCTTTTTTCTCTGTTCCCTCACCACAATCCAGATTCTTTTGGGGAGTTACCAGTACAGTAACCATACCAGGAAGTACTTATTTTATTAAGCTACTGCTTTTCTTAATCTCAGTGGAGATATTTACTGATAAACAGCTACCTATGCAGCATGTTCATGTCGTTCCTAAATGAGCTTTTATCTCTCTCCCCTCACCACAAATCAGATTCTTCTGAGGAGTTCCCAGTACATTATCCTTTCCCCTGTGTAATGACCTTAACAAGCTATAGCTGTTTTTATTCTCAGGAGGGATACTCCCTGATATACAGCTGCCTACCCCCTTCGTAAGTGCAGGTCCTAAATGAGCTTTTTTCTCTGTTCCCTCACCAAAATCCAGATTCTTTTGGGGAGTTACCAGTACAGTAACCATACCAGGAAGTACTTAATTTATTAAGCTACTGCTTTTCTTAATCTCAGTGGAGATATTTACTGATAAACAGCTACATACGCAGCATGTTCATGTCGTTCCTAAATGAGCTTTTATCTCTCTCCACTCACCAAAAATCAGATTCTTCTGAGGAGTTCCCAGTACATTATCCTTTCCCCTCTGTAATTACCTTAACAAGCGCCAGCTACTTTTATTCTCAGAAGGGATACTCCCTGATATACAGCTGCCTACCCCCTTCGTAAGTGCTGGTCCTAAATGAGCTTTTTTCTCTGTTCCCTCACCACAATCCAGATTCTTTTGGGGATTTACCAGTACAGTACCCATGCCAGGAAGTACTTAATTTATTAAGCTACTGCTTTTCTTAATCTCAGTGGAGATATTTACTGATAAACAGCTACCTACAAGAGCATGTTCATGTCGTTCCTAAATCAGCTTTTATCTCTCTGCCCTCACCACAAATCAGATTCTTCTGCGGAGTTCCCAGTACATTATCCTTTCCCCTGTGTAATTAACTTAACAAGCTCCAGCTGTTTTTATTCTCAGAAGGTTTACTCCCTGATATACAGCTGCCTACCCCCTTCGTAAGTGCAGGTTTTAATGAGCTTTTTTCTCTGTTCCTCACCACAATCCAGATTCTTTTGGGGAGTTACCAGTACAGTAACCATACCAGGAATTACTTAATTTATTAAGATACTGCTTTTCTTAATCTCAGTGGAGATATTTACTGATAAACAGCTACCTACGCAGCATGTTCATGTCGTTCCTAAATGAGCTTTTATCTCTCTCCCCTCACCACAAATCAGATGCTTCTGAAGAGTACCCAGTACATTATCCTTTCCCCTGTGTAATTACCTTAACAAGCTCCAGCTGTTTTTATTTTCAGAAGGTTTACTCCCTGATATACAGCTGCCTACCCCCTTCGTAAGTGCAGGTCCTAAATGAGCTTTTTTCTCTGTTCCCTCACCACAATCCAGATTCTTTTGGGGATTTACCAGTACAGTAACCATACCAGGAAGTACTTAATTTATTAAGCTACTGCTTTTCTTAATCTCAGTGGAGATATTTACTGATAAACAGCTACATACGCAGCATGTTCATGTCGTTAATAAATGAGCTTTTATCTCTCTCCACTCACCACAAATCATATTCTTCTGAGGAGTTCCCAGTACATTATCCTCTCACCTGTGTAATTAACTTAACAATCGCCAGCTGCTTTTATTCTCAGAAGGATACTCCCTGATATACTGCTGCCTACCCCCTTCGTAAGTGCAGGTCCTAAATGAGCTTTTTTCTCTGTTCCCTCACCACAATCCAGATTCTTTTGGGGATTTACCAGTACAGTACCCATGCCAGGAAGTACTTAATTTATTAAGCTACTGCTTTTCTTAATCTCAGTGGAGATATTTACTGATAAACAGCTACCTACACAGCATGTTCATGTCGTTACTAAATGAGCTTTTATCTCTCTCGCCTCACCACAAATCAGATTCTTCTGAGGAGTTCCCAGTACATTATCCTTTCCTTTGTGTAATTACCTTAACAAGCCACAGCTGTTTTTATGCTCAGAAGGTTTACTCCCTGATATACAGCTGCCTACCCCCTTCGTAAGTGCAGGTCCTAAATGAGCTTTTTTCTCTGTTCCCTCACCACAATCCAGATTCTTTTGGGGAGTTACCAGTACAGTAACCATACCAGGAAGTACTTAATTTATTAAGCTACTGCTTTTCTTAATCTCAGTGGAGATATTTACTGATAAACAGCTACATATGCAGCATTTTCATGTCGTTCCTAAATGAGCTTTTATCTCTCTCCCCTCACCACAAATCAGATTCTTCACTGAGTTCCCAGTACATTATCCTTTCCCCTGTGTAATTACCTTAACAAGCTCCTGCTGTTTTTATTCTCAGAAGGGATACCTCCTGATATACACCTGCCTACCCCCTTCGTAAGTGCAGGTCCTAAATGAGCTTTTTCTCTGTTCCCTCACCACAATCCAGATTCTTTTGGGGAGTTACCAGTACAGTAACCATACCAGGAAGTACTTAATTTATTAAGCTACTTCTTTTCTTAATCTCAGGGGAGATATTTACTGATAAACAGCTACCTACGCAGCATGTTTATGTCGTTCCTAAATGAGCTTTGATCTCTCTCCCCTCACCACAAATCAGATTCTTCTGAGGAGTTCCCAGTACATTATCCTTTCCCCTGTGTAATTACCTTAACAAGCTCCAGCTGTTTTTATTCTGAGAAGGTTTACTCCCTGATATACAGCTGCCTACTCCCTTCGTAAGTGAAGGTCCAAAATGAGCTTTTTTCTCTGTTCCCTCACCACAATCCAGATTCTTTTGGGGAGTTACCAGTTCAGTAACCACACCAGGAAGTACTTAATTTATTAAGCTACTTATTTTCTTAATCTCAGGGGAGATATTTACTGAGAAACAGCTACCGACGCAGCATGTTCATGTCGTTCACAAATGAGCTTTTATGTCTCTCCCCTCACCACAAATCAGATTCTTCTGAGGAGTTCCCAGTACATTATCCTTTCCTCTGTGTAATTACATTAACAAGCTCCAGATGTTTTTATTCTTATAAGGGATACTCCCTGATATACAGTTGGCTACCCCCTTCGTAAGTGCAGTTCCTAAATGAGCTTTTTTCTCTGTTCACTCACAACAAGCCAGATTCTTTTGGGGAGTTACCAGTACAGTAACCATACCAGGAAGTACTTAATTTAAAAAGCTACTGCTTTTCTTAATCTCAGCGGAGATATTTACTGATAAACAGCTACCTAAACAGTATGTTCATGTCGTTCCTAAATGAGCTTTTATGTCTCTCCCCTCACCACAAATCAGATTCTTCTGAGGATTTTCCAGTACATTATCCTTTCCCCTGTGTAATTACATTAACAAGCTCCAGCTGTTTTTATTTTCAGAAGGGATACTCTCTGATATACAGCTGCCTACCCCTTTCGTAAGTGCAGGTCCTAAATGAGCTTTTTTCTCTGTTCCCTCACCACAATCCAGATCCTTTTGGGGAGTTACCAGTAGAGGAACCACACCAGGAAGTACTTAATTTACTAAGCTACTGCTTTTCTTAATCTCAGTGGAGATATTTACTGATAAACAGCTACCTACACAGCATGTTCATGTCGTTCACAAATGAGCTTTTATGTCTGTCCCCTCACCACTAATCAGATTCTTCTGAGGAGTTCCCAGTACATTATCCTTTCTCCCGTCTAATTACCTTAACAAGCTCCAGCTGTTTTTATTCTCAGAATGTTTACTCCCTGATATACAGCTGCATACCCCCTTCGTAAGTGCAGGTCCTAAATGAGCTTTTTTCTCTGTTCCCTCACCAAAATCCAGATTCTTTTGGGGAGTTACCAGTACAGTAACCATACCAGGAAATATTTAATTTATTAAGCTACTGCTTTTCTTAATCTCAGTGGAGATATTTACTGATAAACAGCTACCTACGCAGCATGTTCATGTCGTTCCTAAATGAGCTTTTATCTCTCTCCCCTCCCCACAAATCAGATTCTTCACTGAGTTCCCAGTACATTATCCTTTCCCCTGTGTAATTACCTTAACAAGCGCCAGCTGTTTTTATTCTCAGAAGGGATACTCCCTGATATACACCTGCCTACCCCCTTTGTAAGTGCAGGTCCTAAATGAGCTTTTTTCTCTGTTCCCTCACCACAATCCAGATTCTTTTGGGGAGTTACCAGTTCAGTAACCATACCAGGAAGTACTTAATTTATTAAGCTACTGCTTTTCTTAATCTCAGTGGAGATATTTACTGATAAACAGCTACCTATGCAGCATGTTCATGTCGTTCCTAAATGAGCTTTTGTCTCTCTCCCCTCACCACAAATCAAATTCTTCTGAGGAGTTCCCAGTACATTATCCTTTCCCCTGTGTAATTAATTTAACAAGCTCCACCTGTTTTTATTCTCAGAAGGGATACTCCCTGATATACAGCTGCCTAAGCCCTTCGTAAATGGACGTCTTAATGAGCTTTTTTCTCTGTTTCCTCAGCACAATCCAGATTCTTTTGGGGAGTTACCAGTACAGTAACCATACCAGGAAGTACTTAATTTATTAAGCTACTGCTTTTCTTAATCTCAGTGGAGATATTTACTGATAAACAACTACCTATGCAGCATGTTCATGTCGTTCGTAAATGAGATTTTATCTCTCTCCCCTCACCACAAATAAGATTCTTCTGAGGAGTTCCCAGTACATTATCCTTTCCCCTGTGTAATTAACTTAATAAGATCCAGATGTTTTTATTCTCAGAAGGGATACTCCCTGATATACAGCTGCCTACCCCCTTCGTAAGTGCAGGTCCTAAATGAGCTTTTTTCTCTGTTCCCTCACCACAATCCAGATTCTTTTGGGGCGTTACCAGTAGAGTAACCATACCAGGAAGTACCTAATTTATTAAGCTACTGAATTTCTTAATCTCAGTGGAGATATTTACTGATAAACAGCTACCTACGCAGCATGTTCATGTCGTTCCCAAATGAGCTTTTATGTCTCTCCCCTTACCACAAATCAGATTCTTCTGAGGAGTTCCCAGTACATTATCCTTTCCTCTGTGTAATTACCTTAACAAGCTCCAGATGTTTTTATTCTCAGAATGGATACTCCCTGATATACAGCTGCCTACCCCGTTCGTAAGTGCAGGTCCTAAATGAGCTTTTTTCTCTGTTCCCTCACCACAATCCAGATTCTTTTGTGGAGTTACCCGTACAGTAACCATACCAGGAAGTACTTAATTTATTAAGCTACTGCTTTTCTTTTTTTTTCCTCAAATTTTTATTGTCAAACTGATGTACAGAGAGCTTACAGTATCATACGTTGGGCATTGCATAAATTTCTTGTTATGTTTGTTGCCTTGTCCCTCATTCCCTCCTCCCTCCCCCCCTTACCCTCCCCTTCTCAGGTGTTCAGTTCACTTACACCAAACAGTTTTGCAAGTATTACTTTTGTAGTTATTTCTCTTTTTTTCCCCTGTGTCTCTCAAATTTCGTAATCCCTTTGAATTTCCTACTTCCAATACCAGTAAACACGGTTTCCTATATACTCAGGTAAGATTACGGTGATAATGTAGGTACAACCATAGGAAGTTGATACAAGATCATCATCAATATTAGAAACTACACATACACATAGGACGTTGAAAGTAGTTACAACTGTGATATATCACTTGTTTCCATAACATGGAGTTCATTTCACTTCGCATCATCTTATGTGTTCCTAAGGGTATAGCTATTGGGCCTTGTGATGCTCTGCTATGGCTTGCCTAAACCTGTACTAATTATTCCCAATAAGGGAGGCCATAGAGTTCATGTTTCTTTGGGTCTGGCTCACTTCACTTAGTATAACTTTTTCCAAGTCCTTCCATTTCCTTACAAATGGAACAATGTCCTTCTTTCTGATAGAGGCATAAAATTCCATTGTGTAAATGTACCACATTTTCCTGATCCATTCATCTATGGAGGGGCATCTGGGTTGGTTCCAGCTTCTCGCTATGACAAATTGTGCTGCGATGAACATTGTTGTGCTGGTGGCATTACTGTGATTTTGTTTGTGGGGTTTTGGATAGATACCCAACAGTGGGGCTACTGGGTCATAGGGGAGTTCTATATTGAGCCTTTTGAGGAATCTCCATACTGCTTGCCAGAGTGGCTGAACTAGTTTACATACCCACCAACAATGAAGTAGGGTTCCCTTTTGGGCACATCCCCTCCAACAATGGTTATTATTAGATTTCTTGATATATGACATTCTTGCTGGGGTGAGATGGAATCTCAATGTTGTTTTGATTTGCATTTCCTTTATGGCCAGTGATGTAGAGCATTTTTTCATATGTCTATTGGCCATTCTCATTTCCTCATCAGAGAAGTTTCTTTGTAAGTCTTTAGCCCACTTGATGAGGGGGCTATTGGTTTTTGTGGTTTTGTTTTGGAAAAAGGTAATTTTTTTAGTACTGCATATATTTTAGAGATGAGGCCTTTGTCTTTTGAATGTCCGGTAAAGATCTTCTCACAGTCTGTGGGCTTTCTGTTTTTCTTGAGAGCTATGTCCTTTGCCGTGCAGAAGCTCTGGAGTTTGATGCAGTCCCATTGGTCCAACCTTTCTTTGATTTGTAAGCTACTGCTTTTCTTAATCTGAGTTTAGATATTTACTGATAAACAGCTACCTACGCAGCATGTTCATGTCGTTCCTAAATGAGCTTTTATCTCTCTCCCCTCGCCACAAATCAGATTCTTCTGAGGAGTTCCCAGTACATTATCCTTTCCCCTGTGTAATTACTTTAACAAGCTCCAGCTGTTTTTATTCGGTTTACTCCCTGATATACAGCTGCCTACCCCCTTCGTAAGTGCAGGTCCTAAATGAGCTTTTTTCTCTGTTCCCTCACCACAATCCAGATTCTTTTGGGGAGTTACCAGTACAGTAACTAGACCAGGAAGTACTTAATTTATTAAGCTACTGCTTTTCTTAATCTCAGTGGAGATATTTACTGATAAACTGCTACTTACGCAGCATGTTCATGTCGTTCCTAAATGAGCTTTTATTTCTCTCCCCTCACCACAAATCAGATTCTTTTGAGGAGTTCCCAGTACATTATCCTTTCCCCTGTGTAATTACCTTAACAGTTTCCAGCTGTTTTTCTTCTCAGAAGGGATACTCCCTGATATAAGGCTGCCTACCCCCTTCGTAATTGCAGGTCCTAAATGTGCTTTTTTCTCTGTTCCCTCACCACAATCCCGATTCTTTTGGGGAGTTACC